>NC_084608.1:30305368-30605368 GCF_033807715.1 Cololabis saira
CATAAGAAAACCAGGGAACAGAATCAAAGTTAATACAAGCTTTTATTATATCATGCACAATGTTTTCCAGCCGGAGGTACAATTTTCTCAAACCACAAGAGAGAAATGCACACGATGGTCATCAATCCAGTAATATTTATACTGAAAAAGGGAGGTGTTTTGTACGTTATAGGAGCTGATGTTGAACCTTATCTGGGAGGCCAACTGCAGTAAAAGAAACTTAAACATGTCACACTTTCAGCCATATATTTTCTGTTGTCTATCTCTAATCCGACCCAGCAAAGATCTACGAAAACCCAAACCCAGAGAAAAACAGGAGGGGAACCATCAATCTGAAACATCCGTTCCTCTTCACCGTCCTCACCTAAAGAACAACTCAGCTAATCAGTCTGGTCATGAAAACAGGAGCTGGTTCTGCGCTGAGAGCAACAGTTAGACATTGTACAATTGTACATTGTGTACAATCTTATAGAAAAAACCCTCATACTTTTGACAGTTTCATAAAATCCTAAAACAACAAACTATCGTTTCGCCCGCGTTAATAACGACGAAGAAGAAATGCAGAAGTGTAAATCAGGCTTTAGTCCATACGCTGCTCTGTAGTTTTTTCTCCCTCCGGTGTTTTTAAGGATGTGATTTGATTTTTAAAATGTTTAACTCATTTGGTTGATTTTGGAAAGAAAGTTTAGCATTAGCATCCAGCTACGGGACCAAAACTATATTATTGACCAGTAAGTTTGTTTCTGCTGCAAATGTAGACATTTCAACACGGAGGCCAAAGGAGACTCGTGTTTGGAGCCAGCCCCCAGTGGTCAGTCAAGGAACTGCAACCTCCTTTACTTCCGGGTTAGACTCAGCAGCCCAACCTTTTTCTCTCCTTTTTTGGTCCAAATCTGCGGTTCCTTTCACATCGGAGGCTTTTCAAACAACAATATAACAGGAATTTGAGTTTGGTGAATACGTTTGCTCTGATTCGTTGCTGTTTAATAAGTTGTGCAGTTTGTATGGGGACTTTTCTTTTACTCTGTTTTCACTTGATATTTTTACTTTGTTGGGTTTGACTCTAGAAACTGGAGGGTGAGAAACATTTTCTTACACAACACTGAACAGCATCTCATCATCTGGGCTTTTACCCGTCAATAGACGATACATGATACACTGGACGACTGTACAGTCGACCTCAACGTTATCTTGGGGATGCAAAGACGGAGCGTCGCCTGTTTTTGGGTGGATGAACTCTGAAGACGGTACATGCTGGGATGTTTGGGTTCATCTTGTCATCTTTTTTTGTCGTTCATGGATTCTTAAAAAGTGATACATGCGAGTGTCGGGGCTCCAAGGCCAGCCGAGTCTTCGTACGTCAGGATCTGAACCAACAGCCTGTGAATAAAGTCAGCAGGCAGGGGCCGTTGGAGAAATCTTAGATTAAAATGAATATATATATATACATACATGTGTGTATATTATATATATATATATATATATATATATATATATATATATATATATATATATATATATATATATATATAATATACAATATACACACACACACATGTATATGTATGTACACTGTAATAATTTTCATTGATGATATACTGATCATTTTAGAGAAGGGCAGAAAAAATTATTGTTCCCTTATTAAAGCTTAGTTGTCTTTCTACAGAATAGAGAACATAGCTAAACTGTAAGAATTTCTTAAAAAAAGAATAATTACAATGTTTTTATTGTGGTATTATTTGTATTTGTATCAATTTTTGTACGTATCGAGACTGTGAACGTATGTTGGACCGTGGGCCTGTGTGTGTCTGGGGGAGCAGGTGAGTGCACAGGTGTGTGACTTGCATGTGAGTGGATGAATTCACTTTGTCTGAATCACTGAAATCTGAAAGACACGACCTCAGATAACACACATCTGTGATGTTGGGAATTCTTCAATAAATGTCCTCTCCTTGTACAGCAACCACACCGACTCGGTTCTTTTTTTCTTCTAAACAAACCTTGTTCTCTAAAGCACAACCTTTGACGACCTGGTTTTTTTTAAGTTGTACAAAAGCATCTTGCTGAGTGCTAACAACAGACCGAGTTAATTTAGAAGAACTTAAAACCCTCTGTGACGTCACCCAGAGGTTTTCTGAAGAGTCGCTTTCAACCTCATTTAGTCCAAATAATGAGTAGAACGTCAGACGAGGGTGTTTGATGAAGGAGAGGTGGAGGTTGGTGGAGCCACATGCTTCAACCTTTGCTGGTGTTGAGAGATTATAGGAGGAAGTCTCCTCTGAGAAGATTCCACCTGGTCCACCGTCGTCTGTTTGGTTCATTTTCTGCAGATAAAAACAGACGAGACTGTTGTTTTATTTGATACTAAACTCATGACACCTGAAAATAATTTTATAGTTACAGTAAAAATAACGAGGTTCCTGTTTTATTTTGAAACCTCGTGTTTCAGTTTTGTCTTGACTTCCCTTGTTCAGAGACGCTCACATAAAATTATAAATTAAGTTTATAAGTTGAGTGCTGCAGAGTTCGTAACCTCGATTAACCAATACGACGACTATTCCATCAACTGAACCAATTTATGATTAACTAACTGCACAAACATTTAATTTTTACGAAAGATTCAGTCCTGTTTATATATTATTATATTATCTGCAGTTATTAGATTTTAAAATACTTGTTTTCTTATAGGCTACTAGACCAATAATGTGTTAAAGGAGCCGTCTGTAAGAAATGTCCAAAACTGGTACTGCAGTCACTTTCAAAATATTGTTGAGCGGTGTGTACCCTCCCCCTCCTCCCCCCGACCAGAGGTTGCCAGGTAGGCTGCAGAATGCAGCAGGAACGTAGGCTGCCATGGCTGCGATAATTAGAGCCGAGCTGGCAACCCGGATGCCGAAACAATACTGACTTGGTGATTGGGAGATAGGTGGAGGGTGGAGCTTCAGAAACAATACTGACTTGGTGATTGGGAGATAGGTGGAGGGTGGAGCTTCAGAAACAATACTGACTTGGTGATTGGGAGATAGGTGGAGGGTGGAGCTTCAGAAACAATACTGACTTGGTGATTGGGAGATAGGTGGAGGGTGGAGCTTCAGAAACAATACTGACTTGGTGATTGGGAGATAGGTGGAGGGTGGAGCTTCAGAAACAATACTGACTTGGTGATTGGGAGATAGGTGGAGGGTGGAGCTTCAGAAACAATACTGACTTGGTGATTGGGAGATAGGTGGAGGGTGGAGCTTCAGAAACAATACTGACTTGGTGATTGGGAGATAGGTGGAGGGTGGAGCTTCAGAAACTATACTGACTTGGTGATTGGGAGATAGGTGGAGGGTGAAGCTTCAGAAACAATACTGACTTGGTGATTGGGAGATAGGTGGAGGGTGGAGCTTCAGAAACAATACTGACTTGGTGATTGGGAGATAGGTGGAGGGTGGAGCTTCAGGCCAAAACAAAAAATGACAACATAAACATCAGTTGAGGGCTGCAACTCCTCTTTTTAAACTGGAATATCCTGGCTTGAGTGCTGTTGTCAGTGACATAAGTATTTGAAATGAACATGATTTTTAAATGTCTGTTGACATATCGGGGTCATTTTATGATTCGTTTTATTATTGCTCTTACATACAGCTCCTTTAAGTTATTATATTATTGGTTCAAAAACTTAATTCCATTCTTGTGATGTTCCTGTTTGTGTTCCGTGTGAAACGGCCACATGGACAAGGTTATTGGTGGATTTTCCATTCTGGGTTCCTGCAGAGTTCAGAGCTGCAGTGGAGCAGCTGTGTGTCTGAACATCCTGGAAGGCCGTCAGCTGGAATACTCCTTTATTTGTGGACACGTGAACACCAGCACAACACTGGTCTACAACACACATCTGGATCCTCTGATCCTGCAGCCTGTCATCATCCTCCTCTCACAGCTTTACTGGGGAAAGCAGCCGCTGAGAAGCTGCAGCTTCACTGGAAACACTGGATCTTTGCTCTGATACCAAATGGTTTTAGTAGAAAACTGCTGGAAGCAGCAGGACCGACTCCAACCTCCACTGACCTGAGAGTCTGCAGCTGGTAGTCTGGACTCTGCACCAGACCAGACAGCTGCTGCACATCTGCATCCTGCAGGTCGTTGTTACTCAGGTCCAGAAGTTTCAGATGGGAGGGGTTGGACTTCAGAGCTGAGACCAGAGAAGAACAGCTGATCCCTGACAACCAGCAGCAGTACAAGCTGCTCAGAGACACCAGAGAAGAAGAAACCAGAGCAGTAACATGGTCAGTGTGGATCAGCAGGAGATCAGCCTGATGTCTGCAGGTTAGTGTCAACACAACTTTCACATCAGATTCATCTGAACACACAACTAAAACATGTCTGACCTCAGAATCTCCAGTCTGCAGTCTGGACTCTCCAGGAAACAGCACAGATGTTTCACTCCTGAATCCTTCAGCTGGTTCAGACTCAGGTCCAGATGTTTCAGGTGGGAGGGGTTGGACTTCAGAGCTGAGACCAGAGAAGAACAGCTGATCTCTGACAACATGCAGCTCCTCAACCTGAACAAAACCACCACAGTAGAAGAAACTTTAGGTTATTGACATAACCCCGTTCTCTGAGTAATATGAGTGAGATGTCTCACTATGGGATGCCCCGCTGCAGACCTGAAAAGCATTAATCTCATTACACCAATCCTGATTGGCTGGTGAAATGCGTCCATCCGGCGCAGGTAGCACCACCTACCTTAGATATCCCATGCAGACGACATCAGGACAACAGAAGCGTACGTGAAGGAGCGGAGACGTCCAGCATAGAGAAACGGACAAAAGTGAGACTCGCCGCAGCACAGATGTCCTGGACAGAAACTCCCCTGAATCAGAACCAGGATGCCGCCAGGCTCCGAGTCCAGTGGGCACGCAAGCCCACAGGCGGCTGCAAACCCTGACTCGTATAAGCAGAAGCAGTCGCCTCCAGCAACCGGTGGGAGAGCTGCTTTGTGACAGTCTCCCCGTATGAGGACCAGCCCAGGAGACAGCTGATGTCTCCTCCTGAAGCCCCTCGTCCTGTCCATGTAAGTGCGCACCGTACGGACTGGACATAACGCATGCCACCCCTGGTGGGGCAGCAAAACCCTGAGGTCCATGGGAGAACATGAACCATTACCGAGCAGGATGGACCCCAGTGCTCTTCAAGTAGTATGGGCATACACAAATTAACCTCTACTGTATGTGATTATATAACTTTCTGTGAAGAGACCTGCATCCCGACAAGGCAGGCTAAAATCTATCCAAACAATAAGCCCTGGATAAATAAGTCCTTAAAGGAAATAATAAGGAGAAAACATGATTTGTTTAAAAAGGGCAATGCTGAGGAGAACAGGGAAGCAAAAAGGCTAGTCAGAGCAGAAATTAAAAAAGCTTAACTCAACTACAAAGACAAAATTGAACAGAGATTCAACAGTAAGGATTTAAAACGTGTCTGGAATGGCATGCCAACCATGATAGGCACTAAAAAGTTGAAGAACAGTATGGTTAAAGTGGAGGGTTTTAACTCAGACAAAGAGTTAGCTGATAATTTTAATCATTTTTATCTTAGGTTTGACATGGATGTCTCTGGAGGAAGTGTTGATCAGGCAAGGTCTGGAACCCCCCCATGCCCCCTTACTACCATATTGCCTGTTTTTAATCTTGATTTTAATGTTGAAGATGTGAGGATGTTATTTAGGAAAACCAAAATTAACAAAAGCCCAGGCCCTGATAACATCTCAGGTCACCTCCTTCGACACTGTTCAGATCAGCTGTCTTTTATCTTTCACCACATATTCAAGTGCTCCTTAGAGCAGCAGACAGTCCCTGAACTGTGGAAAAGGTCGATAGTCGTGCCTGTGGCCAAAATTAAATCCCCAAAATCTGTCAATGACTACAGACCCATAGCCTTAACTTCTTTGGTTATGAAAGTCTTTGAAAAAATAATCAAAAAAGAGCTGGTGGAGACCCCCTACAATTCACCTATAGGAGGAAAAAAGGGGTGGATGATGCAGTTCTTACCCTTTTAAACTTTGTTTTTAAACACCTTGAAGGCCCAGCCACCCATGCACATCTATTGTTCTTAGACTTCACCTCTGCTTTTAACACAATCCAGCCCCACATTTTAGCCTCCAAATTGCTATCAAATTTTAATCTGTGCCCCAGTATTGTTGGCTGGATTTTAGATTTTTTAACAAACAGACCACAGTGTGTCAGAGTGAATGGTGCTCTGTCCGACGTCCTCCTCTCCTCCACTGGTTCTCCACAAGGCTGTGTCCTCTCACCTATTTTATACATCCTGTACACCAATGATTGCAGAAGCTCCCACCTGAACAGACATGTCCTTAAATTTGCTGATGACACAGTCATAGTGAGTCTGCTGCAGGGGGAGGGCACAGTTCCCGGACCAGTGGTGGACGATTTTATCCACTGGTGTGATGATTCTTTTTTAAACTTAAATGTGACAAAGACCAAGGACATGTGCATAGATTTTAGGAGGAACCCAAACCCACAACCCTTTACAGTAATTAAGGGGGAGAGTGTGGAGCGAGTCACAACTTTTAAGTACTTGGGTGTGGTCATCGACAACTTGTTGTCGATGATTTTTTTTTTTTTTTTTTTTAACTTTATTTTTCCATTTTTCAATTGGTAACAAAATCAACGGACAGATACAAGAAAAACAACAAAAACAAAAACAAAAACGGGTGGGGGGGGTCACTAATGTCTTAGATATTGATATCATTTTGCCCATCTTACAACATATAGCTCTGTTTTGAGTCGTAAACTGTAGGTAATCTGTTCCATTAATCGTATTTCCTCAACAATATCATGCCATTGTCTCAGGTCAGGTGGGTCCGTTTTCTGCCAATTTCTTGTAATGGTTTTCTTAGCCGCAAGAGATAGAATCTTAACGATGTATATGTCTTCTTTGCTTATTACATCCCCTGGTATCAGTCCAAGGTACATAACTCCTGGATCCTTAGGGATCTTATATCCCAAAGTTTTCTCCATGGCTGTTAGGATCCCATCCCAAAATGCTTGCATTTTTATACATGCCCAGAAAATGTGAGAGTGGTTGGCACTCAATTGCCCACACTGTCTCCAACAATATTGTCGTTCACCCAATTGTTTATTTTTAATTGTTGGAGTAATAAAAAATCGAATTACATTTTTCCAACCAAATTCCCTCCATCCTTTGGAGCTTGTTGACGTGTGTTGGGTCTTATTCATGGAGTGCCAATCATCCTCTGACAACTCAATGTTTAATTCCTTTTCCCATTTTGCCTTTACATACATTGTATTTCTCCCATGTTGCTTCATTAAACCTCTATACAGTTTGGAAACAATTCTTGAAGGAGTTTGCTTATAAGCTCCTGTCAACACCTCAATCACATCATTCCCTTCCAATGAAATTTCTGTCTTAATTTCTGTGTCATAGAAGTGTCTTAATTGCAGATATCTGTATAAATCACGATCTTCTAATCCATATTCATCTTTAAGTTGTCTAAATGATTTAAAGTATTGTATAATGGGGGAAGGTGGCTCAGTTGGTAGAGCGTTCGCCCATGAACCTGAAGGTCAGTGGTTCGAACCCTAGTTTCGCCTGTGTCCACCAAAGTGTCCTTGGGCAAGACACTGAATCCCCCGGTTGCTCCCGGTTGTCAGGCCAGCGCCGTTGTCTATGGCAGCTCCGCCGACGACCGGTGTGTGAATGTGTGCGTGTGTGGGTGAATGTTTGCAGTGTAAGGCGCTTTGGGGCTGTAGGAATACAGCTGGAAAGCGCTATATAAGTGTAAGCCATTTACCATTTACCATTGTTTTTCTGTAAGTGTAAACATAGCTGTTATTCCCTTATCTCTCCACTTTTCAAAGGTCCTATCTGAAATTCCTGGACTGAATCTAGATGTGTATGAAGGCCAAATCAACCGCTTACTCTCTCCAGTCAGCTTGTATTTCTTTTTTTTTTTTTTTTTTTTAATATTTTTTTATCCCTGATTTTTTACCCATTTCATCACCCAGTGCTCATACCTAAGTAACAGTCCTGGGCATTGCTCTCCTCTGCCAACCCAGGGAGGGCCCTACACTGAGCTCAGGTCTCCTTCTTATCCTGAGTAGTGACGGACCGCTTCTTTTCACCAGACAGGGTGAGGATTCTCTGACCGGACGTAGCGCGTGGAAGGATCACGTTATTCCGGCCAGATCCTCCCCCCCATCTGGCGCCCCAGTTGGCCAGAGGGGGCATGTGTAGCCCAGGACTGTGTGCATGTTTTTGTGAGGGTAGCTCACATTAGCTACCCAAGGGAACACGGGGAGAACATGCAAACTCCACACAGAAAGGCCCTTTCACCAACCCCACCCAGGGTGTGGGCACTGAAGTCATGGGGGAACTAACACGCACTTCAGCGCCCACAGCGTCCCCGGCGGGAATCGAACCCAGGACCTTCTAGCTGTGAGACGGCTGCACTACCTGCTGCGCCACCGTGCCCCCCGTGCTTGTATTTCTTGATCACAACATACCATGTTTCAAATGTTTCTCTCATAATTTTATTTTCGTCCTTAAAATCCATATGTTCTTTTCCACCTAATCTAGACTGTGGGGGGACCCGGCTCATATTCTTTTCGATGTCCTTCCATTTGGCTTGATAACTCGGGGAGCACCAATATACTATGTATCGTAGCTGTGCAGCGTAATAGTATTCTCTAAGACTTGGCAACGCCAATCCTCCACTTTCTTTGTCCAGTTGAAGGGTTTTAAATCTTATCCTGGGTCTGCCTCCTGCCCATATGAATCTTGATATCAGCCTGTCCCATGCTAAAAATTGTGAATCTGGTATTTTTACTGGGAGTGATAGGAAGAGATATAGCAACCTAGGCAAGAGATTCATCTTGATCACATCAATTCGTGAACTGAAGTCTAATACTAATGTTGACCACTTTGCTACATCTCTTTGTATTTTATCATTTATATGATTATAGTTTAGCTCGTAAATTTTGCCAAATTCCTTGGTTATTTTAACTCCTAGATATTTTATTGACTTAGTGTTCCAATTTAAGTTATATTGCTTCTTGATTTCATTACTTGGTTTATAATCAAATGTCAATACCTGAGTTTTTGATATATTTAATTTGTAGCCTGACATCAATCCGTATTCTTCCATAGTCTTTACTAATTTGATAAACGTCTTATTTGGGTCCAGAAGGAAGGTAATTATGTCATCGGCAAACAAGCTTATCCTGTGTTCTTCTTTTGCCATCGTGATTCCCGTCAATTCTTCATCTTGTCTTATTATTTGAGCGAGCGGCTCTAAGAAAATCGCAAAGAGGGCGGGGCTAGCACAACAACCTTGGCGAGTCCCTCTGTACAATTTAAAGGCGTCCGTCAGATGTCCATTTATCCTAATTCTAGCTGATGGGTCAGTATACAATGCCTTTATGCATTTAATGAATTTATCATTGAATCCCATTCTCTCTAATACTTTATACAGGAAGGCCTTTTTCCGCATCGAAGCTGATCAGAGCAGCGCTTATATTGTGTTTATTTATATGTTCTGTAATATGGTAGGTTCGTCTGATATTGTCCTGCGTTTGTCTTTTAATGAGAACACAGATGTTGTGTATAAAAAAATCATAACAGCGCTTGCACTTTCTTTGGATGCTTAACCGGTTCGGAGTGTGCAACAAATTAATGACAATGTTCTAAAAGTAAAGGCTTTATGCTTGTCAACCAGGTCCTGCAAGAAGGACAATATCACTCCTGCTGGACACTGAGAAGGAATGTGGCCATTTCTGTGAGACCATCCCTCAAACAGCCTCCACTTCCAGTCATCCAGGGACCTGGTGGAGGAGGCTGCAGCACCAAGTACAGAGCTGACCACCCGCTGTGAAAGGCCCACAGCTTACACTGTAGCCACTCAGGGGCCGGGCCCACAGCGTCAGGCGCTCTGGGGGGGTGAAATACTGTCCCTGTCCCTGCAGCAGGTCCCTGCACAGCGGCAGCTGCCAGGGCTGACCGCACAGCAACTGATATATCTCCTCCAACCGATGCGTCTCCGCCCAGCGGATCTTCCAACATCAGTGCGTGGCCCTGCTGCCTCCCTCTGGACAGAGTGTGGGGCATCAGGGCCAGTGGAGGGGAAGCGTACTGAGGCGGACCGTTCGTCCTCATCAGGACATGATGACCCATGAGAGACGGAATCAACCGTTTCAGGGAGAGATACACTGCTGATGGTTCCAGAAATGTATGTGTGACCGCTGGAGGTCCAACTGCAGCGGCCCTCACAGATCGGCCCTGGTAAATTCTGCCCCGACCTGTCAGGCTGCGTCCGTAGTGACCACCTTCTTGGACAGGACGGACCCCATGGGACCCCGTGGGTCAGAGAGGATGGGACTCGCCAGTGATGCTGTGAGCAGGGAGAGGACATTGAGCGCTCTGGCCGAAAGCGCAGCAGCCTCGTATGGCGTTCCAGTCAGGGCCGACTGAAGGCGGTCAGACTTGGACGGCAGGCTGGGGCTCCTGGAGGACACCGCTGACAGCCGGCTGCCTGGAAGCTGCGCTGCAACCAGAGGCTCCATGGGAAGCATTTGGAGCAGCCCCAGGCTCTCCATGGCCTGGCAGTGGAGGGATGAGGCCCCGGGAACCGGGCACCTGCGGCGGATGGACACATTTCACCAGCTGATCAGGATTGGTGTAATGAGATTAATGCACGAGAGGGTCGTTTCCCTGAGCCTTTGGGTCGGGAAAAGGTCTCTCACTGTTGTTTGTGCCTACGGGCCGAACAGCAGTGCAGAGTACCCGGCCTTCTTGGAGTCCCTGGGAGGAGTACTGGATAGTGCTCCAACTCCATTGTTCTACTGGGGGACTTCAACGCTCACGTGGACAATGACAGTGATACCTGGAGAGGCGTGATTGGGAGGAATGGCCTCCCCGATCTGAACCCGAGCAGTGTTTTGTTGTTGGACTTCTGTGCTAGTCACGGTTTGTCCATAACGACCACCATGTTCAAACATAAGGGTGTCCATCAGTGCACATGGCACCAGGACAGCCTAGGCCGGAGGTCAATGATCGACTTTGTTGTCGTTTCATCTGACCTTGGGCTGTATGTCTTGGACACTCGGGTGAAGAGAGGGGCTGAGCTGTCAACTGATCACCACCTGGTGGTGAGTTGGATGCGCTGGCGGAGGAGGAGGTTGGACAGACCGGGCAGACCCAAACGGATTGTGAGGGTCTGTTGGGAACGTCTGGCTGAGCCCTCTGTCAGGGACATCTTCAACTCTCACCTCTGAGAGAACTTCTCTCAGATCCCGGGGGAGGCGGGGGACATTGAGTCCGAGTGGACCATAGTCTCTGCCTCCATTGTCGACGCGGCGGGTCGAAGTTGTGGACGCAAGGTGCCTGTCGTGGCGGCAATCCTAGAACCCGGTGGTGGACACCGGAAGTACAGTATGCCATTAGATTGAAGGAGGAGTCCTACCGGGCTATGTTAGCCTGTGGGACTCCTGACGCAGTAGATAGGTACCGGCAGGCCAAGCAACCCGCTGCTTGGGCAGTCCTGGGGGAAAAAACTCGGGTCTGGGAGCAGGGCTTTCCACTAAGGCATAGACTAGCCAGCCATACTAAATAAGTAGCCAGCCGGGGAGGGGGGGCTGTTGGTGGTGGTCACGTCGTAGCCACGATCGTATACACTGGTCTTAAATGTAGTAGTAATAATAATAATAATAATAATAATAATAATAATAATAATAATAACATATTCATATTTATTTTCATTTATTGAAATAGTAAAAACATAAAATAAAAACAAAACAATAAAATATAGACAACTGAGGAGTCAAGTTCAACATTATTAAACAAAAATCCAGAATGCTACCAGTGGTACCCACCAAAAAAACTAGGGATGCACCGAAATGAAAATTGGAGGCCGAAACTGAAGCGGAATAAAATCTAAAGACTTGGCTGAATACTGAGTACCGAATAGCCTACGGAATGCGGTTGTTTACAGTTTTTCATTTATTTTGCCATTTTTTTTCACTATTGCATAGATAAAATTGCAATGACATTTTTAACAACAAAAACAGTAAACTAATGAGTTGAGCCACTGTCAAGCAGCTGGCGATGCTGTTGCTTAAATTCTTTTTTTTTTTTTTTTTTTTTGGGTGGTGGGAGGGGGCGGTTGACGACATCCACTGCCAATCCAGGAAGCAGGAACACACGGAAACACACGTCAAGCACTGGAAATCTGCAACAAAAAACCACAAACAAAACACGAAACCGGCACGGAGCCAACCAAAACAACAACAGCAATCGACCTAAATCTTGAGATCTGATCGCAGTCTGAGCTAAGCTACCGCTACCGCTACCTAACCCCAAAAACTAGAGAGTCAGCATGCAGGTGAACAAGCCAGTGTGTATGTCTATGTGTGTGTGTATGTATATGATCATGCGTGTGTGTGTGTGTGTGTGTGTGTGTGTGTGTGTATGTATATGTTTGTGTGGCTGTGTATGTTTGTGTATATGTATGTGACTAAGTGGCTATATGTGTGTGTGTGTGTGTGTGTGTGTGTGTGTGTGTGTGTGTGTGTGTGTGTGTGTGTGTGTGTGTGTGTGTGTGTGTAATAAACCAAACAAAGCTCTACCTGAAGTGTATCTATAGTGGGGGAGGGGGGGGGGCAACCCCGCCACCCGCGAGACCAGAGGCCGACACGGAAGAGCCCGGAACCCAGGCCACCGGCAACCCCACAGAGGGGAGAAGGCCCCCACGGCGCGGGAAGAAGCAGCCAGGGATCCCACGGTGGCAGACCGCGACCCAGGCAATCCCCGGCCACCCGGTCCGGGCTGGACACGCGGCCAGGAGGCCCTCACCCTTCAGGCCAACGACCCCCACCCGGCAGGGGGCCAGCCCGCCCGGAGAGACAGAGCCGCCCCGGCCGCCGACGCGGGCAGGCGCACCCGCCCCCCACGAAAGTGGCCCTCCAAGACCAGAGGGGCGCCCCGCCGCAGAGGCAGCGGGGGGGACTGGAGACGGGCCCGGAGAGAGAGAACACCCCAACAAGGCGACACCCGTGCAGGCCCGACAACGGAGGGCCCCAGACCCAGGCATCCCATTCATTCATCCATTCAACTATCCGATATCTATACTAATAATAATATGATATACTATACATAATAATAATACTAATAATACTAATTATAATAATAACCATCTTTGTATAATATAATATTGATAAATTATTAAGTTTTGATGTCCTGCCAATGGAGGCCCAAATCCTCCATGGCAGGACCCTTCCATACCGCATTCTCACCGACACAGACACACAATCACGCACCGTTTCTCCCTCCCCAGGGGGGTCCAGCACCGCCAGAAGGCACCCCAGGCTGCACGGCGAGCCCCGCCAGGCCCGGGTATCCCGACCCACCTATCCCAGGCCGGTGAGGGAACGCGGGTGATGTGGGACCCCCTCCCGCCCCTGGTGTTGAGTGCATGTGATTAATGCCATAAAAACAGGGAGGGAGAGGGCCAAGTATCGATTTGACAACGACCCCCCCCCTCCCGAACTACGTGTCCTTGTCGAATGCATTTTTTAAGTGTTGAATGTGCAGTGTCTATTTTGCTGTTAAAACCGTGAGGCGGGGAGTGCCGGGCCACGCGGGACAATGCCCCCCACGACCCGGACCCCCGCCCTTCGCCTATGTGCGTATGAATCGTGTAGGGGGGGAAGGAGGGGGAGCGGAGGCCAAAGCCAGGAGGCAGGACCAGCAAAGCCGGCCCTGATAAGACACCCGCGCCCCCCCACCGGCCATCCAGTAGACGGCTGTTGCTTAAATTGACCAAAAGGTGGCTCTCTAACATCACAGTTTGTGTACTGTGGGTGACTCTGACACTGGTTAGTAATTAAGGAGTTAAAACTCACTCGCCACTTACGGGACTCAGTAGCCAGCAGAAACAGCAGTAGGAGCATTTATTAAATTTATTAACTGTAATACCGCTATTATGAGAGGTTATTTCTCACAGTATTAGCCTAAAGGGACTTAAGGCTGATTTATGGTCCCGCGTTACACCAACACAGAGCCTACGGCGTAGGGTACGCGGCAGTACGTATCCTACGCCGTAGGCTCTGCGTCGATTTAACACAGAACCATAATTCAGGCTTCACTCACTGCCGCAACGTGTTGCCTCCAGTCATTTCAATGAGAAGCACACCGCAAAACACCGCATTGCATATTCAGTGCCGCACAGAGGCTCCCAAATGGAAATGATTATTGATTTCTGAATGAATGGATAGATACGTTGCTTATTTTTTGCATATTATTTTTTTCTTTTCTGGCCTGGCGGGGGCTCTCATTGGCCTGGCGCCATGCCAAGCCTGTACAATTGTAGGAAACGCTGTATTATCATTATTATTACAACTCACTCGCCATTGCATCTTCTTTTATTCATTAGTACAGTGCTTCTCAATCTTGGTCCTCGTGGGCCCCTGTCCTGCATGTTTTAGATGTTTCCCTGCATTAAAGGTCCTCATTAGCTTGTCACCAAGGTCTGCACAGCTCTGTTGATGACAGAGGTACTTTTATCACGGTGTGCTGAAGCAGGGTAACATCTAAAACATGCAGGACAGGGTGATGCGGTTAGGCTTTCTTTTGGCGTTTCTCTTATTACGAACTGATTAAACTGATGACATTTTGTAGTGGATAGCCTGAGTAAGTAAGGACGTACCGTTTTTATGGTGACAAAAGAATCATCTGGTGAGCTCTGCTTGTTGATCGGTGTTCCGACACATTCACTCCGCTGAGCAGGCACACACACACACACGCACGCACACACACACACACACCGCATGTCGGGGCCGCGGAGTTTCTCTATGAAGTCGGCGGTGATCAGAGTAATTTTGTGGTACGAGCAGAGCCAATCACAACTTTAATGAGTGCGGTTCAGTTTGACATTATTGTCAGTCTATGAGAAAAAACATTGAATTTTATTAAAATCGAAAAATAATATTTATAGGCTATAAAAATAAGCCTCATTAAAGTAGCCGGCTGGACCTTATCGAGTAGTCGGCTATATGGCCGGCAGCTGGCGCTTGTGGAAAGCCCTGTGGGAGGAGTTCGGTGAGGCCATGGAAGAAGACTTTCGGTCAGCCTCGAGGAAATTCTGGCAGACCGTTCGGCGCCTCAGAAAGGGGAAGCAGTACTCTGCCGGCACCGTTTACGGTGCGGGTGGGGAGCTGTTGACCTCGACTGGGGACATTGTCGGACAGTGGAAGGAATACTTCGAGGATCTCCTCAACCCGACTGACATGCGAGAGTTGGGACTCTGGGGCGTGCTCATCCATCACCCAAGCCGAGGTCACTGAGGTAGTTCGTAAGATCCTCAGTGTCAGGGCACCGGGGGTGCATGAGATTTGCCCTGAGTACCTCAAGTCTCTGGATGTCGTAGGGCTGTCTTGGTTGACACGCCTCTTTGCATGGAGGAAGTGCCGCTGGATTGGCAAACCGGGGTGGTGGTCCCTCTGTTTAAAAAGGGGGACCGGAGAGTGTGTTCCAACTATAGGGGGATCACACTTCTCAGCCTCCCCGGGAAAGTCTATGCCAGGGTATTGGAGAGGAGAATACATCCAATAGTTGAACCTCGGATTCAGGAGGAACAATGCGGTTTTTTTCCCGGTCGCGGAACACTGGACCAGCTCTACACCCTCCGCAGGGTGCTTGAGGGTTCATGGGAATTTGCCCAACCAGTTTACATGTGCTTTGTGGATCTGGAGAAGGCATTTGAACGTGTCCCTCGTGCCATTCTGTGGGGGGCGCTCAGTGAGTATGGAGTCCGGGGCCCTCTATTAAGGGCTGTCCGGTCTCTATATGATCGAAGCAGGAGTTTGGTTCGCATTGCCGGCAGTAGGTCAGACTTGTTCCCGGTGCATGTTGGACTCCGGCAGGGCTGCCCTTTGTCACCGGTCCTGTTCATAATTTTTATGGACAGGATTTCTAGGCGCAGCCAGGGGCCGGAGGGGATCCGGTTTGGGAACCACAGGATTTTGTCTCTGCTTTTTGCGGATGACCTTGTCCTCTTGGCTTCATCGGACCGGGACATTCAGCATGTGCGGGGGCGGTTTGCGGCCGAGTGTGACGAGGCAGGGATGAGAATCAGCACCTCCAAAACCGAGGCCATGGTTCTCCATGGGGAAAGGGTGGCGCGCCTTCTCCGGGTGGGTAGAGAAGTCCTGCCTCAGGTGGAGGAGTTCAACTATCTCAGGGTCTTGTTCACAAGCGAGGGAACGATGGAGCATGAGATTGACAGATGGATAGTTGCAGCGTCCGCAGTTATGCGGTCGATGTACCGGACCGTCGTGGTGAAAAAGGAGCTGATTAGAAAGGCGAAGCTCTCGATTTACCGGTCAATCTACGCACCTACCCTCACCTATGGTCATGAACTTTGGGTAGTGACCGAAAGGACAAGATCGCGGATACAAGCGGCCGAGATGAGTTTCCTCCGCAGGGTGGCTGGACTCTCCCTTAGAGATAGGGTGAGGAGTTCGGTCACTCGGAAGGAGCTCGGAGTCGAGCCGCTGCTCCTTCACATTGACAGGAGTCAGCTGAGGTGGCTTGGGCATCTGTATTGGATCCTCCTGGACGCCTCCCTAGGGAGGTGTTCTAGGCATGTCCCACCGGGAGGAGACCCCGGGGAAGACCCAGGACATGCTGGAGAGACTATGTCTCTCGGCTGGCCTGGGAACGCCTCGGACTCCCCCCGGAAGAGCTGGAGGAAGTGTCTGGGGTGAAGGAAGTCTGGGCATCCCCGTTGAGACTGCTGCCCCCGCGACCCGGGAACGGATAAGCGGCGGATGATGGAGAATGCAGTGGAGATTAATGCAGCGGGGCATCCCATAATGAGACATCGAGCGAAATATTATGAAAGAGAACCAGAGCAGTAAGATGTTCAGTGTGGATCGGCAGGAGATCAGCCTGA
Source organism: Cololabis saira (assembly GCF_033807715.1). Lineage (NCBI taxonomy): Eukaryota > Metazoa > Chordata > Actinopteri > Beloniformes > Belonidae > Cololabis > Cololabis saira. Next base: position 30,322,338 of record NC_084608.1, read on the forward strand.
TGTCTGCAGGTTAGTGTCAACACAACTTTCATCAGATTCATCTGAACACACAACTAAAACATGTCTGACCTCAGAGTCTCCAGTCTGCAGTCTGGACTCTCCAGGAAACCACACAGATGTTTCACTCCTGAATCCTGCAGCTTGTTCAGACTCAGGTCCAGATGTTTGAGATGGGAGGGGTTGGACTTCAGAGCTGAGACCAGACAAGAACAGCTGATCTCTGACATCCTGGAGTCCTCCAACCTGCATAAAGAATAAAAGATGTGAGCTGAAGCCACCAGGATGCAGGTTCCAACAGTCCAACAGAACCAGTGAAAAAGAGCTTCATCAATATTCATGACATCATGCTGCTGCTCCAATAAAGACGTAGTGACTTCAGCTCTTCAGCTCGGCAGCTCCACCAGTGGATCCATCCATACAAACTCATATTGTGCAGCCAAATGATTCAAGTTTCATACAAACAAACATATCAGGAGGAATTCTGGGACAAATGTCAACTCATTCATTTGTATGAAGAGAAAATTAAGCTTTTGTTTGAATGTCAGAGACACAAAAACATGATGAACTGATGTCTAATATTTCAGGTAGTAAAACTAGTTTCATACAGATGAGAATTAGAAAGGTGATGGCAAATTTATTTCACTTTTCTTACTTCAACACATGTGTTTTTATATTTAGTTTTACACTCTGAAAAACATAAAAATACATTATTTGTTGCACCTTATGTCTTGCTGTCAACTGAATGAAATAATCTTAACCGACTTATTAAGACATAATATTAAAAACCTAGAAAGAGATGTTTTCCATGGTGAGAGTTTTATATTTGGTAAACTTGTTTTTATTGAAATGAAATTTAACTTAACGGTTGTCAAAGGAAGCCAACGTTGGTTCGACTGATTTCAGCCACAGTAAGAAGTTATTCAGTAAATGAGCTCTACAACTCATATGTTGGACTACTACACATTCAGTCTGTCCATCGTCTGTCAGACCCTCTGAGTTTATTAACAGCGTCTGGAGGACATTTTTGAACGTATTAGCTGTTTAAGCTCCTCATACGTTTCCATTAGAAGCTGTTGTTCACTCGGTGAAACATCAGCGACACTCCTCCAGTTCTCTCCATTTCTGAATCAGGACATCTGGGACCGACCTCACGGTCTGCTTAAGACAGACGTCAACATGCACGTACCAGGATTAGTTCAACCTGGGTTGACATAGCTGCACCTCCTCATCCTGGATCGTCTTCCTGCAGCGGAATCATCCGGGATGAACTCAGGAGGATATGTCAAGCCTTTCTCACACATCCTGTGCTTCTTCTTTCTACTTTCATGCATCAAACCTCCTAACTATCCCAGAAAAAGTAGATCAAGATGATCAACGAAGAAACAAATCCAACTAGTGTTGTCCCGATCGATCGGGCAGCGATCGATCGGGCCCGATCAAGGCATTTTCAAAACATCGGTAACGGCCAAAAAAGTATCGGGACATACCTAGTTATTAATGTTTTTAATATATATTAAATCATTTACATGTTTGAATTGTGAAATGTTATATATGTTCATGTTGCATTAAGCTGCTGCTATTCATTTCATGCCATTCAGAATGTTGCACTAAGGTTAAGCCAAAAAGTATTTTAATTTTCTTGTGTTTGTGAGTTTGACTGGATGTCATTCAACTACCTCTTTTGAAGTTAAATTTATTAGGGCCCGAGCACTTACAGTGCGAAGGCCCTATTGTATCTGTAGGAATTTTTTTTTTCCTTTTCCTTTTTATTTTTACGATGAAAGGAGGGCCTTTTTGCCCCCCTAAACGTACCCCAAAAGTCACCAAATTTTGCATGCAAGCCAGGCCTGGCCAAAAATGTGATATTTAATGGTTTGCATTAATGGACGTGGCCTAATGGCTCAACAGCACCCCCTAGAAAACTTTGTGCCTCAAGCCCCACAATGCAGTTTGACGTACATGCACGAAAATTGGTACACATCTGTGTCATGTCGCAACTTAAAGAAAAGTCTCTTGGCGCCATGGCCGAAACCGAACAGGAAGTCGGCCATTTTGACTTAATCGTGTAATTTTGGCGCAATTTATGCCATTCCTTCGGCAGTTAATACGACCCTAACCGTAACGTGCATGCAGGTGTGTTATACATCAAAATGTGCGTCTCCATCCTGCGACAACGCACATTACTTTTCTCAGTCAAAAGCGTTACCGACCTCCGGTGACGCCATGTTCTGAGAAACACGCACGGAGTGTGGGCTCCCCGAGAATTCAGCAGTGTTTTGCTGTTCGTAAGTTTATATGACATCTTAACTGAAAGAGGGTGAACAAAGGTTCTCAAGGACAAACATGAGCACAGTTAGAGACACGAGGAACGCAGGGAAACAGCAGAAATCGCAAGACGAAGTGAAAGGAAAAAAAGGGCCGCCATCTTCCCTGAGCGAGGCGAGCGGAAAGGAGGGCGTGATGAACATGGAGGAGATTCTCCGGGAGTTGAGAGAGTTGAGAAAAGAAAATAAGGACTCGTTTGCAGACACGAAGGCCTCGCTATCTAGACTGGAAATGTCGGTCACGGACTTGAACCAGAGGATGGAGAACCGAGGAGCAGAGAACCGAGGAGGCGGAGACGAGAGTCAGCGCTGCGGAGGACACCGGCCAGCGCCATGAAAGGATGCTGCGGTTCCTGGTGAAACGTGAGGCGGCTCTGACTGATCTGTGTGATGATTTGCAGAACCGAATGCGCCGCAACAATTTGAGAATTTATCAAGTCCCAGAAGAAAGTGAGAAAAACGACATGGTGGGTTTCATGAAGAGTTTAATTGAGAGCGTGCTCCAACTCCCGCCCGAGGTGAATATCCAGATTGAGAGAGCGCACAGATCGCTGGGTCTAAAACCAGCCAAAACGGCGCCTCCACGCTCCATCATCGTGAGGTTTCTGGATTACACAGTAAAGGAAGCGGTGCTGCGGCAAGCCTGGGCCCAAAGACAAGTAAAGTTTCAAGGTGAAGTAATTTACTTTGACCAAGACTACTCCCCAGAAGTGCAGAGGAAGAGAGCGCGGGTCCGTGGAGTGATTAAACAGCTGAAGGAGAAGGGGATCCAGGCCAGGTGTCGCTTCCCGGCGCAGCTGAGAGTCAGCTTGGAGTCAGGGGTGAAAACTTTTCCTACACTGGTGGAGGCAGCGCCAACACTGACGGAGCTCGGCATCGCGGTGCAGGTGAGCGAGAGGGAGAGGCTGGAACGGGAGCTTTCCAGGGAGGCGTGGCAGAGACGAGACGGCGGGATCAGAGGAAAAAAAGACGCGTCACTGTCCGACGCGGACCTGCGGTCCGTTCTGCAGGATTAAAAGGATGAGTGCTGTGCTCAGGTGACAGACTTCGATGAGGATGCCCTGTTACACTGTGATAAATTGTCACATTATCACTGACAATGACAAGGTGTTATCTTTATCACAGTGAATTACAGAAACAGCTGAACCTGCTGATTATAAGTGAAATTCATAAGGATGTTAGTAGGACAATAGGGGAGTTAACTCTGTTTTTACTTTTTTTTTTTTTAATGAGACCCAAGACGGGATTACTACCTCACCAAGGATTTTGCCTTTTTCTTTGGTTTGTGGTTAGGTCAGCACTTAGTGCATGTTGCCCGGAGGGAATTAAAAGTCACAACCCTCTGCCTGTATTACAACAGGGGCTGGACACATTTTTGTACTCAGCTGGACTTTTGGGAGTCACATATGTTATTTTCTATGTTCTGTGTGTTAAGAGTTCATTTATCCTTGACATGTTGGTTAAGTCCACACAGGTGGCTTTTGTACATACTAGGGTTTGGTCAAATACTTTTTGCAAAGGTGAAACTGGAGAGAATAAAATGATAACAAGGAATGTTAATTTATGTCTGATTTAGTGGTAGTCAGTTATAATGTGAAAGGATTTAATAACCCTATAAAAAGAAAAAAGATTTTAACTCAGTTGAAAAAACTCAATTGCTCAATAGGATTGTTGCAGGAAACTCACTTAAACGATGTAGAACACAGAAAACTGAGAAGAGACTGGGTTGCACAGGTATTTCAACTTTTTGTTCAAACAGTAGGAAGAGAGGAGTGGCAATTTTGATTAGTCGGTCCATGAGTTTTGCAGTCCAGAGAGAAGTAAAGGATAAAAAGGGTAGATACATACTTATTATGGGAACAATAGGTGGAACAGAGTTGACCATCATGAATATTTACGCTCCTAATGAAGATGATCCTACCTTTTTTAGTGAAGTAGCATCTGTAATGGCAAAGGAAGCCAGAGGGACCATCATTTTAGGGGGTGACTTTAATTGTGTTTTAAATGTGAAAATGGATAAACTACCTTCTGATTGCGGACCCCCTAGCAGGAAATCAAAAGCAGCGAAATACATGTTAGAAGAACTAGGGCTTGTGGATGCTTGGAGAGCCAAAAATCCAACGACTAAAGATTTCACCTTTCTGTCCATGGTACATGGGTCATATTCTAGAATTGATCTGATTTGCATTTCAAAACAGAGCCTGCATAAAATTAGAGAGTGTGTTATTGAACCGGTTACTTTGTCTGATCATGGTCCTGTGAAGCTGAAATTAGATTTAGGTTTTGAGTGGCACTTCAAATACTGGAGACTGAATATTTCATTGCTAACTGACCCAGGTATTAGAGAACAAATAAAACAGACGATAAACGAATACTTCACAATTAATGATAACGGAGCAGTATCACCCTCAACACTTTGGGATGGGGCTAAGGCGGTGCTGAGAGGGAAGTGTATTGAGATTGCTGTCAAATTAAACAAACAGAGAATGGAGAGGGAAAAACAGTTAGAAAGTGATATAAAAAGATTAGGACATGAACACAAAATAGCCAGAGATGAAAATATACTGAAGCAACTACAAGATTGTAGAGCTTCCTTAGACAAACTTCTTACACAAAAAGCTGAGGGAGCGCTTCGATACACAAGTCAAAGATATTATGAGATGGGAAATCGTGCGAGCCGGCTTCTTGCCTTTCAATTGAGAAAGGAGCAGTCAACCCGCATCGTTCCTAAGATAAAACACCCAACATCTTTAGCTGAGGTCTCACACCCTGAGGAGGTAGCAGAAGCATTTCAAACTTTTTATAAAAAGCTCTATGATACTCCAAAAGAAACACAAGACAAAAGAAAATTGGAAGATATGTTTAAAGACCTTAATTTAGCAAAACTCTCTGTATCTGAGGCGGATGAATTGGTGGCTCCAATTCGAGAAAATGAGATACGAGACGTTATTAAGTCACTTAAAAATAATAAATCTCCTGGCACAGACGGTTTACCGGGTGAATTTTATAAGACCTTTATGGAGGAGCTTGTGCCAAAACTTTGCCAGGTCTTTAATTATGCTTTACAGGAGAATGACCCCCCAAAGAGCTGGTCAGAGGCTATAATAACGGTAATATATAAAGAGGGGAAAGACCCACTGGACTGCGGTGCCTACAGACCAATCAGCCTGCTGGGGAATGACGTAAAAATTATCAGTTCCATATTGGCAAATAGGATGCAGAAATACTTAGGTAAACTGTTTAACCCTGATCAAACCGGTTTTATACCAGGTCGTCAAGGAGCAGATAATATAAGGAGAGCTTTAAATGTACAATCAGTAGCAAGGCATTCTGCCCACCCGTCAATGCTTCTCAGTCTTGATGCTGAGAAAGCATTTGACAGGGTAGATTTGTTATATCTAAACTACACTATGGAACAAATGGGATTCAATGTAACATTCATAAATTGGATTAATACCTTGAATATGAATGAAATGAATGAATGAAAAAAATGTATTGGTCACCACCAAGCATGTACACTTAGGTCACGACCAAAGGGGTAGGGCTGAAGCCTCGGCTTATGAATGCCCCCCCCTTCTTACATATAAATATAAATGAATACAACAAATGAATAATAGCTAACAACAACAAAAAACATATGCATATTTACATGCATACCAATCTACTTACATACGTACATACGTACCCACACATATATCCATACATGTACATACATATATACGAGCACATTACATATCCACATACATATGTACACTACACATGCATACACTTACATACATGCATGTATCTGCACACACATGTTAAAAAAAAAGGATTATTTAAATTTAAATTATTATAAAATAAAGACTAAAGAATAAAGAATAAAGAATAAAGACCCAACATCAAGGGTTAGGGTCAATGGATACTGCTCCAAATTTTTTGAGCTTAAAAAAGGTGTTAGACAGGGAAACCCAGTCTCTCCTATTTTGTTTGCGCTGTGTATTGAACCGCTTGCTGAGTTAATAAGGGGAAATAACCAGATTGAGGGAATAGTGGATGATGGAGGAATGATGCATAAAATTTCGTTGTTCGCAGATGACATTCTTTTGTTTATGAGAAATTCACAGTCATCTGTACCAGCTCTTATGCAATGCCTGGGGGACTATGGGAAGGTTTCAGGGTACAAGGTTAATGAGGGGAAATCAGAAGCTATGATGATAACAGGATGCTGGCCTACATGTTTGGACAGACAGGTGAAATTCAAATGGTCAAAAAGGGGATTTAGGTACCTGGGAGTTGTTTTGACCCATACCTCAAATCAGTTATATAAAGCTAATTATGATAAACTTATTCCGCAAATCAAAAATGACTTAGAAAGATGGGAGATGCTTCCTTTGTCTTTAGTTGGGAGGGTAGAAACAATCAGGATGAACGTTTTGCCAAGGTTGTTATTTCTTTTTAATTCATTACCTGTTACTGTTCCTGTATCTACCTTTACATTTCTGGATAAGCTTGTTTCCAAATTTATATGGCAGAACAAAAGACCTAGAGTGAGACTCAAAGTTCTCTGTGCACGCAAGGACAAGGGTGGATTGGCTTTGCCTCATTTTAGAAATTATTACCGAGCAGCACAACTTGGAAAATTGGTTTCATGGATAAAATTAGATATGGACACAAGATGGGTACACATAGAGCAAGGTTCAGTAAAAAATATGTCACTCTCAACCCTTCCCACTCTAAATTCAAAACTGTGGTGTAAACTTAAGATTCAAAATGAATAGGTTAATTATACACTAAAGGTATGGGAGAAGATTAGAAAGATGTTGAATTTACCTCTATCTCTATCGAGGGCAACAAAAATAACTACTGTCTGTGATTTTCTGCCAGTAAAAATGGACAAGGGTTTCTTTAGATGGGCGGGGAAGGGCCTCAGCACAATAAACCAATTATTCGAAGGAATGACTCTCAGGGCTTTCTCACAGCTTCAGGCAAAGTATGGTATTGATTCTAAGGATTTATTTAGATATTTTCAAATTCGCCATTATCTGACGACACATAAAGAGTGGGAAAAAATTAAAGAAGCCCCATCTAATTTTGAACAATATTGGATTGAGATAGCGGAGAAAAAAATGAACACTAAAAACACAATATCTTGTATATACAGTAGGATTCATATGGACACATCAGTAGATACGCTGGATGTGAAAGGTAAATGGGAATTGGAAGCTAATGCCATAGTTGCTGATGAGGAGTGGGAGAATTCTTGGGTACCCTGGCAGAAGTGTTTAAGCAGCCCAACCTGGAGAGAATTTAGCTGGAAGTTGAAAATTAGATATTTTAAGGCTCCTTTAGTGATAGCTAGATATGATAATAATTGTTCCCCCCTTTGTTGGAGAGGTTGTGGCATGATAGGGGACTTCTCTCACATTTTTTGGGATTGCCCTAAATTGCAAAAATTCTGGGAGATTGTGAAGCGACAGATAAGTGAGATTTTGAATTTAAATAGAACAATAGAACCACAGCAACTACTTTTGGGTACTGTTCTGTTAACAGATTTAGGGAAAAACTGTGTGTCTTTACTCAGGGCGCTTTTGTTGATTGCACATAAAATGATCACAGTAAATTGGCTTAAGCCTCATCCACCCACACTGGACCAGTGGACCCAAAGACTTAAGGATGTGAACTGTATGGAGCACATAACGGCAAAGCTTCGACTCCAGACGGACTTGTATCTTACGAAATGGATACCTGTTAGAATGTATTTAGAGAAGTGAGAATATCGTTTCTGTGCAACTGAGCTAGTTGAATTTTCCTCTTTTTTTCTTTTTTTTTTTTTTTTCTTTAGTATTCTGAAATAAGTGGACTTATGAGCAATATCCTTTCACCTCATGGCAATTTGTTTGTCTATTTGATACAATGTTATTTTGATACCAAGCTGTGTATTTGTACCTGTCATACTGTGTGAGACTGTCAAGGAACTGGTTCTAATAAATGTTCAAAAAAAAAAAAGCGTTACCGTGGCGACGCTAGACGCCAAAAAGTGCGCCCCTCCTTCATCTGATTGGTCCATATTTGATAGTTCCCCAAAAGTCACCAAATTTTGCATGCAAGCCAGGCCGGGTGATAAATTTGATATTTCATGGTTTGCATGGTGTGGCTTAATGGCTCAACAGCGCCCCCTAGAAAACTTTTCTCTGCCATAACTTTTGAACGGGTTGTGATAAAGACATGTGGGTGGTGTCATCGGACTCGGTATTGAGTCCTTGACCTTCATTGGCCTGAATTAGCCCCGCCCCTTCTTCTGATTGGTTGTCCCTATTTTCTGCCATAACTTTTGAAAGGGTTGTGATAAAGACATGTGGCTGGTGTCATCAGACTCAGTTTTGGCTCCTTCACCTTAATTGGTGCAAATAAGCCCCTTCTTCTGATTGGTCAACATTTCATAGTTCCTATTTTCTGCAGTAACTTTTGAAAGGTTTGACATAAAGACTTGTGGGTGGCGTCATCGGACATGGTTTTGAGTCCTTGGCCATAATTGGTGCAAATTAGCCCCGCCCCTTCTTCTTATTGGTCGATATTTCATAGTCCCTATTTTCTGCCATAACTTTTGAATGGTTTGACATAGAAAGTCGTGGGTGGTGTCATTTCTGATATGCTTATGGGGGGCGGTGGCCATGAGTGCGAGGGCCCGTTCATCGCTGCTTGCAGCTTTATTTTATTTTTGTTATTGCACTATTCTGCACTTTTTGTTTTAGTTTACAATTTCATGTTTTTACATTTTGTGGCACCAGTGCCGATAATCTTTGTTGAAATATATGTCTATGTTGTTCTCCAATGGACAATAAAATAAACTTGGGATAATTTGAGTTTTAGTCCTCTTTAGTCCTTTTTTAGTCCTTTTTTTCTTTAAAATTCCTTGCCAAAATGTATCTGATCGGGAAAAAGTATCGGAAATGTATCGGGAGCCCAAAAAAAGTGATTGGAACGGGAAGAATCGGGATCAGCAGATACTCAAACTCAAGTGATCAGGATCGGATTGGGAGCTAAAAAATCCTGATCGGGACAACCCTAAATCCAACCGTAGAAAACATTTGGAAAAGCTGCAGAGAAAATGAGCTGGAGATAAAATCTGGAATACAATCTGTAATCCTGGATCAATCTGGGATTTATTCATACTTTTTTCTGAAATATGTTTTTACAATCCTATTAAAAAATAAATGTAAAACCAATAATGAATTACATATTTCCTCTATTACCTATTTAAATGTTGTAAGAAATGTATTTTTGTTATTTCCCAGTTAATTCTAGTTTTTTCAGATGTTTTATTCCAGGATCAGACAAATCTCTGGTTCTTCAGTTGTTCCTGTCTGACACATTCAAATGTTTACGGTAGTTTTTATGTCAGAAATCAGAAGAGGAAGTTTAGGAAGAACCAAACTGTTGGAGGACTAAAGCAGAGAAGAAGAAATCAGAGCAGTCAGATGGTCAGTGTGGATCAGCAGGAGATCAGCCTGATGTTTGCAGGTTAGTGTCAACACAACTTTCATCAGATTCATCTGAACACACAACTAAAACATGTCTGACCTCAGAGTCTCCAGTCTGCAGTCTGGACTCTCCAGAAAACCACACAGATGTTTCACTCCTGAATCATGCAGGTTCTCGTTGTAACTCAGGTCCAGATGTTTCAGATGGGAGGGGTTGGACTTCAGAGCTGAGACCAGAGAAGAACAGCTGATCTTTGACAACCTGCAGCGCTCCAACCTGAATAAAGAATAAAAGATGTGAGCTGAAGCCACCAGGATGCAGGTTCCAACAATCCAACAGAACCAGTGAAAAAGAGCTTCATCAATATTCATGACATCATGCTGCTGCTCCAATAAAGACGTAGTGACTTCAGCTCTTCAGCTCTGCAGCTCCACCAGTGGATCCATCCATACAAACTCATGTTGTGCAGCCAATGATTCAAGTTTCCACACAAACAAACAGTCAGGAGGAATTCTGGGACAAATGTCAACTCATTCATTTGTATGAAGAGAAAATTAAGCTTTTGTTTGAATGTCAGAGACACAAAAACATGATGAACTGTTTAATATTTCAGGTAGAAAAATTAGTTCTCTTTCTAACTCCGTTCGGTATCTCAGCCTATAGGAGAGCGCTCTCATGGGGTCGAACTACGGAAGCTCCAATGACACTCAGTCTGTCGGAGACAGACCAATGACAGCAGTGACAGGAGAGCCCGCCCTCAACTGCCGTCAGATTCACCGACATTCTCGCTTTCTTCCCCGCGAGTGAAACTACAAGCTCTCCTAAGCCCGATCTTGGGCCTCATTTATAAAGCTCGCTTGCACACAAAACAGGGCTTGAAAGATGCGCAAGCCACCTTCTATGCAAAGGTTGGGATTTTAAAAGAAAAAAACGAACCGAAAAATGTGCGTATCTCTACGCCAACCCTGATCCTCGCGCAGGAACAGTCTTAAGATATGGGGAACTGGCGACGCAGGCGGTGAGGTGGTGAAATGAAGCCAGATTCATGTCATACTGTTAATGTCATCACATATTCAATTCAATTTTATTTATATAGCGTCTAATACAACAAAAGTTTTCTCTAGACGCTTTACAGAGACCCAGAACATGACCCCTGAGCAATTATTACATAAACAATGGCAGGTAAAAACTCCCATAGTGGGAGAAAAGCCTTAAGCCAAACAGTGGCAAGGAAAAACTCCCCTTTAGGAGGGAAGAAACCTAGAGCACTACCAGGCTCATAAGGGGGGACCCTCCTGCCGAGGGCCAGACTGGGGGTCGGGGACGTCAACAGCACAGCAGGCAGGTGGAAGCAGCAACAAGATGACCAGGGGTGGGGACCGCAGGCCAGCATGCAGCTCCCGAAGCTCCGGCCCAATCAGCAAGCCCCAGGTTGGGGTGTAGGGTCGGGGTCTGGTTGAGAAGGTGCAGGGCCAGGGAGAGGAGTCTTGACGGACAAATCTCTCCCCCGCCTGACCGGGCCATTACCCTGCCCCTCTCACTCCCACGCTGCAGGTTCCGGTGTTGTGCATTCAGAGATACTCTTCGCCACCGGCAGAGGATGCTGCACCATGTACAAAAGAGAAAAAAGAGAAGAAAAGGGGGGGCCAGCACAAGAAACTACAGGAACGACTCTAACACACTAGAGTTTACACTACCTAGAGATTTACCAACACCAGCTAGAGGTTTACTAAACACTAACTATAGGCTTTACTAAACAGAAAGGTTTTAAGTTTAGTTTTAAAGGTGGAGGTGGTGTCAGCCTCCTTAACCCAGATTGGAAGTTGGTTCCGTAGTAATGGTGCCTGATAGCAGAACGCCCGCCCTCCAAATCTACATTTGGATACTCTAGGATCTATGAGTAAACCTGCACTCCGAGAACGGAGAGCTCTGCCAGGAACATAAGGCACTATCAGGTCTTGCAAATAATGCGTAGCTAAGCCGTTTTGGGCTTTATACGCAAGTAATAAAATTTTAAATTGGATTCTGAATTTTACGGGTAGCCAATGGAGCGACGCTAACACTGGAGAGACATGGTGTCTCCTGCTGATTCCTGCAGGAGAGATTGTTTCTGGATTTTGCATTTTGGATTAGCTGGAGCCTATTCAGCAAGTTTCTTGGACATCCTGCTAATAACACATTACAGTAATCTAGTCTAGAAGATACAAACGCACAAACTAGTTTTTCTGCATCACTCTGCGAGAGATTTACCTAATCTTTGCAATATTACGGAGATGGAAAAATGCTATTTTACAAACCTGATTAACATATGGTTTAAACGACAAATCCTGATCGAAAACAACACAAAGGTTTCTCACAGTTGCACTGCCAGAGTCCTTACAAACACCAGGAAACTGGACCATAGTACACCGGTCATGAAATCACTACACTGGCTTCCAGTGAGTCAAAGGATAGAGTTTAAAATCTTACTGCTGGTCTACAAAGCACTGAATGGTCTTGGACCAAAATACATGGTTGATCTGTTAGTTCCCTATGAAGCTCCCAGACCCCTTAGGTCTTCTGGATCTGGTTTGTTGTGTGTCCCAAGAACCAGAACCAAGCAAGGTGAGGCAGCGTTCAGTTATTTTGCTCCTCACCGGTGGAACAAACTTCCTGTAGACCTGAGGTCTGCTCCAACTGTCAGCTCCTTTAAATCAGGGTTAAAAACATTACTGTTTACTCAAACGTACTCCTAAATTAAATACTTACCTGCTGGACTCTACTGCCCTTATTTCTAACAGCTTGTGCTTTTTATTATTTGACTTCTTTTCTTATCATCTTATTCTTAATTTTTTCAATCTTATTTGTTATTTACTGTCTAATTATGTCTTGCCGCTTTTAATGTCAATGTAAAAAGCACTTTGAATTACCTTGTGTTGAATTGTGCTATATAAATAAACTTGCCTTGCCTTGCCTTGGAAGCCATCGCAACACCATCTAATCCCTTCCTAACATGCTCTGGACCAAGAATGATAACCTCTGTTTTATCTGAATTTAGAAGATAGAAATTTCCGGACATCAAGTCCTTGATGTCCCTAAGACATGCCTGAAGTTTAACTAACGGTTCTGTTTCATCCGGCTTCATAGACAAATAGAACTGCGTATCATCAGCATAACAATGAAAGTGTATGCAGTGATTCTGGATTATACTTCCCAATGGCTGCATGTATAAACTGAACAAGATTGGCCCTAGCACTGAACCCAGCGGAACACCATAACAGACCCTTGACTGTTCAGAAGAAACTTCATGTACATGAACAAACTGGAACCTGTCGGATAGATATGATTTAAACCAACGTAGAGCTGCCCCTTTAATCCCAACAACATGCTCTAACCTGTGCAGTAAAATGCCATGATCTACAGTGTCATATCAGACTTATAATATAATAGCGCTGATCGTGTCCCTCTGTGTTTGAAGCCTAGCATCAGTCAGGACGCTCCGGTGCTGCTCAGCGCCGTCGTATAGGGGGGAAAGGTGGTGACAATTATAAGGGCCCACAGCCCACAAGGGCCCACACATGGCCTCCCCAGTAACCTATGAAAAAATGATTATGCCTACATAATACACAATATATGCTCATACTAATGAATCCAAATTCAAACAGAGCCACCAGTCACACAATATTCTCTAATTTAAATCACTTTGATAATTCCCTTTGCCCCTTCCCTTCTTAAAAATGGTTTGGTCCATCCAGCTCTGTGCGACTGAGCAGTGCGCTGCGTGAATGTGAGAGCACAGCTGGACTAGATGTACAGTAGCTAGATGGTGGAAAGCTATCATGCCCGCAAAAAAGCACAAATCCAGGCACCAGAAAAGGTTAGAAAAGGAGCCCGCGTATCCATCGCCGTAAGCTCTGCGTTGGTGCAACGCGGAACCATAAATCAGCCTTCAGTGTACGTCACTCAATTAAACCTTTACTTAAAAAACCTTCTCTTGACCCAGACACCTTAGCTAATTATAGGCCAATTTCCAACCTTCCATTTGTATCTAAAATTCTGGAAAAGGCAGTTTCAAGCCAGTTATGTGACTATTTGTATAGAAATGATGAATGATGAATGTTAGAGCATGTTGTTGGGATTAAAGGGACAGCTCTACGTTGGTTTAAATCATATCTATCTGACAGGTTCCAGTTTGTTCATGTACATGAGGTTTCTTCCGAACAGTCAAGGGTCTGTTATGGTGTTCCGCAGGGTTCAGTGCTAGGGCCAATCTTGTTCAGTTTATACATGCAGCCATCAGATAAGGAATTAGTGTCCATACTGGTTCTACTGGACCTCAGTGCTGCTTTTGACACTGTTGATCATGGCATTTTACTGCACAGGTTAGAGCATGTTGTTGGGATTAAAGGGACAGCTCTACGTTGGTTTAAATCATATCTATCTGACAGGTTCCAGTTTGTTCATGTACATGAGGTTTCTTCAGAACAGTCAAGGGTCTGTTATGGTGTTCCACAGGGTTCAGTGCTGCGGCCAATCTTGTTCACTTTATACATGCAGCCATTAGGAAGTATAATCCAGAATCACGGCATACACTTTCATTGCTATGCTGATGATACGCAGCTCTATTTGTCTATGAAGCCGGATGAAACAGAACCGTAAGTTAAACTTCAGGCATGTCTTAGGGACATCAAGGACTGGATGTCCAGACATTTCTTGCTTCTAAATTCAGATAAAACAGAGGTTATCATTCTTGGTCCAGAGCATCTTAGGAAGTGATTAGATGGTGTTGCGATGGCTTCCAGTGCAACTGTGAGAAACCTTGGTGTTGTTTTTGATCAGGATTTGTCGTTTAAACCATATGTTAATCAGGTTTGTAAAATAGCGTTTTTCCATCTCCGTAATATTGCAAAAATTAGGAAAATCCTCTCACAGAGTGATGCAGAAAAACTAGTTCATGCGTTTGTATCTTCTAGACTGGATTACTGTAATGTGCTGTTAGCAGGATGTCCAAGTAATTTGCTGAATAGGCTCCAGCTGATCCAGAATGCAGCAGCACGAGTACTGACAGGAATCAGCAGGAGAGACCACGTCTCTCCAGTGTTAGCGTCGCTCCATTGGCTACCTGTAAAATTCAGAATCCAATTTAAAATGTTATTACTTGCATATAAAGCCCAAAACGGCTTAGCTCCGCAGTATTTACAAGACCTGATAGTGCCTTATGTTCCTGGCAGAGCTCTCCGCTCTCAGAGTGCAGGTTTACTCGTAGTTCCTAGAGTATCTAAATGTAGATTTGGAGGGCGGGTGTTCTGCTATCAGGCACCATTACTATGGAACCAACTTCCAATCTGGGTTAAGGAAGCTGACACCACCTCCACCTTTAAACTTAAACTTAAAACCTTTCTGTTTAGTAAAGCCTATAGTTAGTGTTTAGTAAACCTCTAGCTGGTGTTGGTAAATCTCTAGGTAGTGTAAACTCTAGTGTGTTAGAGTCAGTAGTCATAGTTGCAGCTATAGAACAAGACTATAATAGTTAGTCTCAAATACAGCTTCGCGGTAGATATGCTGCTATAGGCTTATGCTGCAGGGGGGCACCGACATGATCCGCTGGGCGGTGCCTCTCACCCTTCTTCTCCTCTCCTTTTCCCTTTCTCTCTTCTCCATTTCCATTTTTATTTATTATAAATATATCATAGCTACCTCGGGAGCTGCGTTCTGGCCTGTGGTCCCGGTCATCCCCCCATCCCCGGTCATCCCGTTGCTGCTTCCACCTGCCTACATGGATGTCTGCTGTGTGCTGCTGACGTCCCCGACTCCCCCAGTCTGGCCTTCGGCAGGAGGGTCCCCCCTTATGAGCCTGGTCCTGCTCAAGGTTTATTCCCTCCTAAAGGGGAGTTTTTCCTTGCCACTGTTTGGCTTAAGGCCTTTCTCCCACTATGGGAGTTTTTACCTGCCATTGTTTATGTAATAATGGTAATGGGTTATGTTTATGTTTATGTTCATGTTCTGGATCTCTGGAAAGCGTCTAGAAAGAACATCTGTTGTATTAGACGCTATATAAATAAAATTGAATTGAACTCATCTGTTTCCAGCGCGCAGTTACCTGCACCAGCAAGGCGTTGCTCTCTGCTACACCGTTAACACAAAGTAACGATGGATATTCGGAAGTTGTTCAAGCACAACGACGCAAGCAAGTTTACAGGACTGTCTCAGAAAATTTGAATATTGTGATAAAGTCCTTTATTTTCTGTAATGCAATTAAAAAAACTAAAATGTCATACATTCTGGATTCATTACAAATCAACTGAAATATTGCAAGCCTTTTATTATTTCAATATTGCTGATTATGGCTTACAGTTTAAGATTAAGATTCCCAGAATATTCAAATTTTTTGAGATAGGATATTTGAGTTTTCTTAAGCTGTAAGCCATGATCAGCAATATTAAAATAATAAAAGGCTTGCAATATTTCAGTTGATTTTTAATGAATCCAGAATGTATGACATTTTTGCATTACAGAAAATAAAGGACTTTATCACAATATTCAAATTTTCTGAGACAGTCCTTTATATGTATGGTTATATGTATTATTGTTGCTATGTTTTATTTTCTGTTGCTAGATTTTCTGATGGGTGAGGTAGCCCAGACTTTTTTTTTTTTTTTACCTTGTCTGCACACATATTATTGATTGATACCATGACGGTAGAAACCAAAAGTGTATATGTGTGCATTATTACTATATTTAATATATATACATATATATACGCACACATATGCGTACACATACATAAATATACACATACAAACCCAGTGTTTTTTTTTTTTTTTTTTTTGGGGGGGGGGGTGACGACCTCAACTGCCAATCCAGGAAGCAGGAACACACGGAGACACACGTCAAGCACTGGAAATCTGCAACAAAAAACCACAAACAAAGCACGAAACCGGCACGGAGCCAACCAAAACAATAACAGCAATCGACCTAAATCTTGAGATCTGATCGCAGTCTGAGCTAAGCTATCGCTACCGCTACCTAAACCCAAAAACTAGAGAGCCAGCATGCAGGTGAACAAGCCAGTGTGTATATCTATGTGTGTGTGTGTGTGTATGTATATGCATGTGACTAAGTGACTATATGTGTGTGTGTGTGTGTGTGTGTGTGTGTGTGTGTGTGTGTGTGTGTGTGTGTGTGTGTAATAAACCAAACAAAGCTCCACCTGAAGTGTATCTATAGTGGGGGAGGGGGGGGAGCAACCCCGCCACCCGCGAGACCAGAGGCCGACACGGAAGAGCCCGGAACCCAGGCCACCGGCAACCCCACAGAGGGGAGAAGTAGGAGGAGGCAACCCACCGCCTGCGAGGCGCCCCCCCCCCCCGGCGGCGGCCGAGGGGGCCCGTGGGCGGGGCCCCCACGGCGCGGGAAGAAGCAGCCAGGGATCCCGCGGCGGCGGACCGCGACCCAGGCAATCCCCGGCCACCCGGTCCGGGCCGGACACGCGGCCAGGAGGCCCTCACCCTTCAGGCCAACGACCCCCACCCGGCAGGGGGCCAGCCTGCCCGGAGAGACAGAGCCGCCCCGGCCGCCGACGCGGGCAGGCGCACCCGTCCCCCACGAAAGTCGCCCTCCAAGACCAGAGGGGCGCCCCGCCGCAGAGGCAGCGGGGGGGACCGGAGACGGGCCCGGAGAGAGGGAACCCCCCAACAAGGCGACACCCGTGCAGGCCCGACAACGGAGGGCCCCAGACCCAGGCATCCCATTCATTCATCCATTCACCTATCAGATACCTATACTAATAATAATATAATATACTATACATAATAATAATACTAATAATAATAATAATAATAATGATAATAATAATAATAATAATACTAATAATAATAATAACCATCTTTGTATAATATAATATTCATAAATTATTAAGTTTTGATGTCCTGCCAATGGAGGCTCAAATCCTCCATGGCAGGACCCTTCCATACCGCATTGTCACCGACACAGACATACAATCACGCACCGTTTCCCCCTCCCCGGGGGGGTCCAGCACCGCCAGAAGGCACCCCAGGCTGCACGGCGGGCCCCGCCAGGCCCGGGTAACCCGACCCACCTGTCCCAGGCCAGTGAGGGAACGCGGGTGATGTGGGACCCCCTCCCGCCCCTGGTGTTGAGTGCGTGTGATTAATGCCATAAAAACAGGGAGGGGGGAGGGCCAAGTATCGATTGACACCGACCCCCCCCCCCCCTCCCGAACTACGTGTCCTTGTCAAATGTATTTATTAAGTGTTGAATGTGCAGTGTCTATTTTGCTGTTAAAACCGTGAGGCGGGGAGTGCCGGGCCCCGCGGAACAGTGCCCCCCACGACCCGGACCCCCCGCCCTTCGCCTATGTACGTATGAATCGTGTAGGGGGGGAAAGAGGGGGAACGGAGGCCGAAGCCAGGAAGCAGGACCAGCAAAGCCGGCCCTGGTAAGACACCCGCGTCCCCCCACCGGCCGTCCAGTAGACGGGGGCCGGCCCTCCGAGCCGGGCCAGGGCCCCACCGTACCTCCGAGGGCGCCCCCGGCGCCGCCGGAGCCCCCAGACGGAGGGGGAAACGGTCCAACATCCTCCCATTCATACTGACAACATAAGACATAGATACCTGGGAATGGTGCCACCCCGCCGTCGCGCCCGCCCGTGCACCCCCCGGTCAGGGGAGGCCCGCTCCCCGGACCCGGCCCCACCCCCCCCCGAGGCCACCCCGGCGGACACCCCAAGGGTCACGGAGTCCCCACATCCGCAGGGGCACTTGGCCCCCGCCCAGCGACGGAGGACCAAGGCAGCAATGCCCCCCCAGAGCAGACAGCCACCCCCCACCCAGGCAGGGCCGGGCCCTCCGGGTGGGACCCCCACGTCCACGGCCCAGCCCCCCCCGGGAGGCCCGGAGACGCCCTAGCCACAGCCCCCCGCCCGAGCCCTCCCCAGCCACCCCCCCCCCACCGCCATGAGGTAACCCCCCCCACAGGCCCCCACTAAATGTGGGGGCCTTGGGAGGCCGACACGGAAGAGCCCGGAACCCAGGCCACCAGCAACCCCACAGAGGGGAGAAGTAGGAGGGAGGCAACCCACCGCCTGCGAGCCCCCCCCCCCCCCCCCGGCGGCGGCCGAGGGGGCCCCCACGGCGCGGGAAGAAGCAGCCAGGGATCCCGCGGCGGACCGCGACCCAGGCAATCCCCGGCAACCCGGTCCGGGCCGGACACCTCACCCTTCAGGCCAACGACCCCCACCCGGCAGGGGGCCAGCCTGCCCGGAGAGACAGAGCCGCCCCGGCCGCAGACGCGGGCAGGTGCATCCGCCCCCACGAAAGTGGCCCTCCAAGACCAGAGGGGCGCCCCGCCGCGGAGGCAGCGGGGGGGACCGGAGACGGGCCCGGAGAGAGGGAACCCCCCAACAGGGCGACACCCGCGCAGGCCCGACAACGGAGGGCCCCAGACCCAGGCATCCCATTCATTCATCCATTCACCTATCCGATACCTATACTAATAATAAGATATACTATACATAATAATAATACTAACAATAATAATAATAATAATAATATTAATAATAATAATAATAACCATCTTTGTATTTGAAATACACTTTAAAGAAAAACACGTTTTTTCTTGTTTTAACATATATAAAGTGGTCTCCCCTCACTCTGCCAACACAGAAAACATGAAATCCCATGCAATTCTGCAGGGTCTGTACACCCCGCCTGGCTGAATCTTCCAGTGTCATGGGATTTCTACGAGCGGTTCAGAATCTGCTCCTGTCCTTACGTAACGACAGGAGCAGGCAACTGCACACGAGTCAGCGGTAAGTGACGTTATTTTTTTAATGTCATTTATATTTGTCTACAAGTATGATCTTTGCATGGGCTAAGTATTTAGCTTAGCTCCGGCGCACCGGAGTCCCCTCATCGGACCGGACCGGTGAGGAGCCCCGGCGGCTCCAGTGTTACCTAACGGAGTGTTAGGTAACACCGGAGCTCTATTAGTACCGTAATACATTTTTCTTCTGTTTAT
This sequence comes from Cololabis saira, assembly GCF_033807715.1. Lineage (NCBI taxonomy): Eukaryota > Metazoa > Chordata > Actinopteri > Beloniformes > Belonidae > Cololabis > Cololabis saira. The sequence goes on from NC_084608.1 coordinate 30,342,143, forward strand.
GGTTTAAGATCTTCCAAGCAATGCACCTGAAGCTGTTCAACGACACCTTCAGAAGATGCACGGTCCTTCCTTGAGCCATCAATAGTGCATACATGTTATTTATATACAACTTATGTTTTATTTTTTTAACAATAAAGTTGCCATTTGTGTATGATATTATACAAAGATGATTATTATTATTATTGTTATTATTTTTATTATTACTACTATTATTATAATGTATAGTATATCTTATTATTAGTATAGGTATCGGATAGGTGAATGGATGAATGAATGATGCCTGGGTCTGGGGCCCTCCGTTGTCGGGCCCGCGCGGGTGTCGCCCTGTTGGGGGGTTCCCTCTCTCCGGGCCCGTCTCCGGTCCCCCCCGCTGCCTCCGCGGCAGGGCTCCCCTCTGGTCTTAGAGGGCCACTTTCGTGGGGGCGGGTGCACCTGCCCGCGTCGGCGGCCGGGGCGGCTCTGTCTCTTCGGGCAGGCTGGCCCCCCGCCGGGTGGGGGTCACCCGGCAGGGGGTGCTCGCAGGCGGTGGGTTGCCTCCCTCCTACTTCTCCCCTCTGTGGGGTTGCTGGTGGCCTGGGTTCAGGGTTCGTCCTTGTTGGCCTCTGGTCTCGCGGGTGGCGGGGTTGCTTCCCCCCTAACCCTCCCCCACTATAGATACACTTCAGGTGGAGCTTTGTTTGGATTATTACACACACACACACACACACACACACACACACACACACACACACACACACACACACACACACACACACACACACACACACACACACACACACACACACACACACACACACACACACACACACACACACACACACACACACACACACACACACGTAAAACTCATTATATATATCAAAATAATCTGTGTCCCTTTAGGCGCTCCATACCTCTTGGCTTCCATCTTCAAATCACACCACTTCTTTTTTTTTCTGCACCATCTGTCCGTGGCACTCACGGCGTTTAGCGCAGCAATGGTGTGCTGCCACTCACTCGCTTTATTTTATACTATTTAATTACTTTTTCTACTTTTACTGTGAACACCAAATAATGTGGTTTTCCTGGCCTCCACCTCATCCACAACATCTCGATCTCAGTCTCCGTGAAATTTAGTGGCACGGTTGCCTGGCTCGACACGTCTCATTCATCCTGACGCAAAGCAGAAACAGGCTGCAGGAAGCTGCTGCGCATGCTCAGCAGGCTCATTTATATGCAAATACAGTCATGAATTACTTTGCATTGCCCATTTATGGTAAGAAGTGGGCGTGTAGAGGGCGGGATATGAGGCAAAAAACTTGCGCAACCTTCCAGCTGGACTGTGATTTATAAAGCGAACATTGCATGCAAGTGTGCGTGCACACGGTTTTATAAATCCAGATTTTTTTTGCGCCCGCCATTTTCGGCTTTTGAGTTTACGTGCACTTTTAGTATGAATCCTACACACTCTTTTATAAATGAGGCCCCAGATCTGTCTCCTGCTTCAGCTCACAGACGAGCCGTTAAGGACGTTGTCGCCGAGCACAGGACTTCGGCTCTGCCGTCGGCATTCGCTGAGGAATATTGTGTGTCATTCCGCAACTTCAGACTGGTAAGTCGCCCTGTCAGTCTGCTATTTTTAGCCCGGGTGAAGCTTTTTCCCCGGTGCCCACAGCTTACACCTGATAACTCATGTTTAAGACCAGCTAGTAGCCCTTACCCCCTACTAGCCCGTCTGTCGAGGGGATAAGCTAATGCGTCAAGGCGAGCTCATCCCGTCGGTCTAGCAGCTTACACCTGCTAACTCCCTCCCGACAATTTCACCGCCGGGAGCCCCGTGAAGGCGGCTTTTTCCCCGGCCTCATGGCAACAGCCTCGGGAACGAGTGCCGGGAAAACCGCTGAGTCTTCATCCCGCTCTTACCCAGCGGCATGTGGCTCTTACATCTCCGTCCGACTTCCGCGCCGACGGTCATGACGAGGATGATGATGACGCCATCCTCCCTCAGCAGTCCAGGCCTCCCAGCGCTCAGAGCGGGTCGGCTCCGACTCTCTCATCCGACGTCAATTTATATGACGTCTGCAAGCCGGCTGCGGCTAGACTTGGCCTCGAGTGGCCGGCTCCCCGGGCCTGAGTGGGATCTCTACGACGGGAAAGTCCTTCTCACCTCACAAGCCCCCGCCAAACAGCTCTTGCCTGCGGTCCCAGAGTGCGTCAGGGAGATGAAGCGCTACTGGGATAAGCCTCTGAGACACAGAATGCCTGTCAAGGGTTTTTCAGGACTGGATGTCCAGGGCTCTTCGGGCCTCCGCCGGTGGAGCCGTCTGTCGCCTCCCACCTCCACCCTGACCGCCGTGCAACCTCGTCGGTGTCCGGCCCCTCCCTCCCTGGGAAAGTGGATAGGCTCATGGCCTCCATTTACCAGAAGGTCTATAAATCCTCAGCCCAGGCTGTGAGGGCGCTTAATGTCGTCACGCTCCTCTTTGCTTACCATGCAGAGCTACTGGTGGACATGGGACAACAGCTCGACTTGGGCTCCCCCAACCCGGCTGTGTGGGAGGAGATCTGCATTACAACCGATCTCATCCCCCGCAGCTCCCGGGGTGCTGTGCAGGGGTGTGGCCGCTTCATGGGCCTCGCTGTGGCAGGCGAGCGGTCGTTATGGCTGAACCTGTCCAGCTTGGCTGATAAAGAAAAGCAGGACATCATAGACACGGAATTCGACCCGTCTAAGGGCTTGTTCGGTCCCGCCATCGACACCATGAAGCAGGTGTGCGACCTCAGGAAGAAAGAGGGAGAGGCTTTCCTCTTCCTCCCTCGTAGACCTGCTCACCGCCAGCCCCAGCCTCCTCGCCAGAGCTTTGCAGCCACGGCCAGGGGTCGCCAGCGGTCCCACTCACGGCAGACTTTGGTCCTGCCTGAGGAACGGGCTGTGAATCCCGAGGTGAAGAACCCCCGCCACAAACCGTGGGGCAAGCAGTCCTTTGCCGCGGCCACGGCTAAAAATCGCCCTTCTAACCCTTCGGATGGGAAGAAGAAGCGTGCAACCTGATTCATCTCGACATTCTGGGGGGACTTGGCACCAGCACCTGGAGGTTGCTGTCCTTTTCCCCCTAGGGGCAGATGCACTGACCCTCCCTCCACCCGCAAAACGGAGGAGAGCGCCAGATGCTCTAATCTGTCCTCAGAAGTACTGCGTGGCGGCCTTTTCTGTTCCCTCGATTCAGCTACTCTGATAACTCATCTCACGGGCTTGGGCTTCAGAATAAACTATGCAAAAAGCTGTCTGGCGCCAACTCAGCGCATAGAATATCTTGGAATTTCGATAGACTCTCTCTCTTTCAGAGCCACTCTGACAGACAGGCGGAGGGAGAAGTTTCATCAGTGTCTGTCTCGCTTCAGCGAGGGACGCACGCTGCAGTTCAGGGGGTGTCTCAGCCTTCTTGGCTTGATGGCTTCGCTGTTGGCGGTGGTCCCGTTAGGCCTGCTGAAAATGAGAGATTTCCAGCGATGGGTGGCCTCGCTACGTTTATGCCCCCGACGGCACCGCTCCCGCCCGGTTACGGTGACGGCAGCTTGTCTCACTGCTCTGAGCCAATGGCGGGACCCGGCTCTGGTATGTGTCACAGAGGAAAGTGATTACATCCGATGCCAGCCTGACCGGCTGGGGATCTGTTCACGAGGGCAGATCGGTAAACGGAATGTGACCGTTACAGCTGCGCGGCGCCCACATAAATTATTTGGAGCTGCTGGCGGTGTTTCTGGCTCTGAAACATTTTCTGCCCTTCCTCCAGGGCTGCCATGTTCTGGTAAGGAGCGACAATTCCACGACGGTGGCTTATATAAACCACCAGGGAGGGACCTGCTCCCTGCGGCTGCACAAGCTGGCTCACGCCCTGCTAACTTGGTGCAGCATTTGCTGTCCCTGCGCGCGACGCACGTCCCGGGCAGGGTGAACACAGGGGCGGATCTCCTCTCGAGAGGAAATCCCGTGTACGGCGAGTGGGTCCTCAATCGCCAGGTGGTAAGACAGATTTGGGAGAGATACGGCCAAGCTTCCGTAGATCTCTTCGCATCGCAAACAAACGCTCAGGGTCCTCTGTTCTTCTCTCTGGTTCGCGACGATGCACCGCTGGGGGTGGATGCGCTGGCACATCCGTGGCTACACGTACTGCTTTACGCATTTCTACCCCTCAGCCTGATATCTCCCACTCTGGTGAGAGCGGGAGCATCACCTCTCATTGATTATGGTTGCTCCGCGCTGACCAGGGAAGCACTGGCTGGCGGAGATAATCCAAATGCTCTCGGCCCAGCCGTGGCCACTTCCGTTACGCAGGGACCTGCTGTCCTAGGCGAACGGGGTGAAATTTCATCCCCATCCGGAGCGCATGGCTCTGTGGGCCTGGCCCGGGAGAGGCTGAATTTAACCGCTGTTGGTTTACCACCCAGGGTGGTGGAAACCATTCAGGGTGCCAGGGCTCCGTCTACACCAGGGGTTCTTAACCTTTCTGACCTTGGGGCCCAATTTTTTCAGTACAGAGTGGCCCGGGGCCCATTAAATATAAACACTCTATAGCAGGGGTATTCAACTAAAACTTTAAGAGGTCCATTTAGAGAAAATTTACTCAAGCGAAGGTCCAGAACATCATAATATATATATATATATATATATGTGTGTGTGTGTGTGTGTGTGTGTGTGTGTGTGTGTATATATTCAAGTAGCCTCATAGTTGTATCAACATCTGCATCTGACTGTACATATTTGCCAATTAACATGTTTAACTTGAATTAAACATATTTTTTTCTCTTAAAAATAAAGTAGATTTTATTTTATTTTTCAAATGCTATCTTATTTTATTTCTCTACCAGCAGTTTGAATTTCCCCTTTTCTTTGTTAATTGTCTCAACACATTTTTATACTAAATTAATATAAACACATCTTAACAATTTAACAGTTTTGCAGTTTTTCTTTCTTCCCCTCTTATAATCTTATGCCCCCACTTTCTGTTGTTCAGTGAGAGAACTGAGCTCTAATTTCTTCTGTCAGGACTTTAAATCTGGATGGTGTTAGGTTCTCATATGCATGTGGAGGTGCTCATTGATGAGCCTGAAACGATATTTAGTTTTAATTATGTTCACTGTGGAGAAAGCTGCTTCACAGCTGTATCTGGACCCAATCATGGGCAGGATGTTTTAAGATGGTCAGTTTATTTTTCTGTGACTTCAGTTCAGACTTGAGTGGATATGTTTGATGAAAAACTTTGTGTTTTGTTTCAGTGGCGTTTCACTTTTGCACTTTGAACGCCACGGTCTCTGAACGTATGAGACACTGGTTTTGTCCCAGTGGGAAGACTGAACAGGATGAATTTGTCCATTCCGGGTTGCATATTTAAAAATACAGCGAGGACAAAACTTAGTTTGATTTTACTTTAAGTTATTTACATTAATAAGTTGTCAGGACTCAGTGTGTCGGGTTCATCCGAGCCTGATCAGCTGCGACGGGCACAGCCCGCACCGCAGCTCTCTGGTCGCGCTGCAGCAGTTACTTTCCGATGCTTTTTCGAAAGCCCGAACAGTCCAGTCCAGCAGACACGACAGCCCACGCATCTACATCTACCTTCCTTCAGCAGTAACGACGGAGCCGCTGCCCGAGCGGCAGCCTCAGCCGACCTCCCCGGCCGCGGGGACGCGCCGGGATAAATGATCACGCCGCGCTCGCTTGCTCTGGGCGCAGACCCAATTAATCGATCCCTAATCCTGGCGGATCTAAACCTACTCTGTGCAAAATGAAGGATTTTCTCTGTAAATACACACCATTTCTCTTACTATTACACGTACAGCTAGCTGAGTGTCTTCTTCTCCTCATTTGGTTGGGAGTTGCTATGCAGTCCCGCGGCCCTCGCGGCCCACATGTACAAAACTGAATTTTTTTTGGCGGCCCACTAGATGGCGCTCGCGGCCCAAGTGTGGGCCGCGGCCCTATGGTTAAGAATCACTGGTCTACACGATCATTATACAATGTTAAATGTGGTGTGTTTGAGGGCTGGTGTGAACTGAATAATGTCCCTCATCAGTGCTCCCTGGCGGAGGTATTGTGCTTCCTGCAGGAGCTGATGGATAAGGGGAGGGCTTTCTCCACCATTAAGGTGTATCTGGTCGCCATTTCTGCCTGCCACGTCGGCTTTGGGAGACATACTGTCGGTTAGCACCAGCTGGTGTGCCGCTTTATGAAGGGCGCACGCCGAAGGCTCCTGGTCCCCAGGACCCTTGTCCCATTCTGGGATCTCTCTCTGGTGCTCGATGCCCTGTGCCGGCGCCCGTTCAAGCCTCTGGAATTGATTGACATGAAATTATTGTCACTTAAGACTGCTTTGCTCTTGGCTTTGTCTTCAGCCAAACGGGTGGGTGAGATGCGGGCTCTCTCTGTTCACCCTTCCTGCCTGCAGTTTGCGCCGGGTTTTGATAAGGTATCCCTTATTCCTAACCCTTCATTCCTGCCAAAAGTGATACGTCTGTCTTATCACTGCGCCCCTATCGAACTGATACCTTTTCATCCTCCGCCTTTCTCCTCTGCCAAGGAAAAGAGGCTGAACTCCAGGTGCCCGGTGCACTCTTTACGCATGTACGTGGAGAGGACGAGGGGTTTCGGAAAGGCTGACCAGCTGTTTGTGTCCTGGGCTTTATCCCATAGAGCAGTGGTTCCCAAACTTTTTTTGCCAGGCCCCCCTTTTGTAAGTAACAGAATTTTCGAGCTCCCCCCGACCCCAATACAGACACACCCATCTTTTGCATTCAAATGCGACTGCAATTTATTTCATATATTGAATATATGTGCGAAAAAACTGTCCATCTCGGTAATTAGATTTTCAACCTGACCAGCTCACAGAGATTGAAACAACAACAATACAAACAACGGCCAAAATCTGAACATTTGCTCTACAGAAATTACACCTTTAATCCCCACATCTTTTCAGTGATGTGAGAGGGCTTGCTTCATGTGTGCAACACAATTCTTTTTACTGTACAATACAGTATGCAAAATGGCCGACTTCCTGTTCGGTTTCGGCCATGGCACCAAGAGGCTTTTCTTTAAGTGGCGACATGATTCAGGTGTGTACCGATTTTCGTGCATGTACGTCATACCGTGTTGTGGGGGCTTGAGGCACAAAGTTTTCTAGGGGGCGCTGTTGAGCCATTAGGCCACGCACATTAATGCAAACCATTAAATATCAATTTTTTTGCCAGGCCTGGTTTGCAAAATTTGGTGACTTTTAGAGCACGTTTAGGGGAGCAAAAAGGCCCTCATTTCGCCGGAAAAATAAAAACGAGGAAGAAAATAAATAAAAAATTCCTACAGATACAATAGGGCCTTCGCACTGTAAGTGCTCGGGCCCTAATAATTACATATTTTCTCTATTACCTATTTAAATGTTGTAAGAAATGTGTTTTTGTTATTTCCCAGTTAATTCTAGTTTGTTCAGATGTTTTATTCCAGGTTCAGACACATCTCTGGTTCTTCAGTTGTTCCTATCTGACACATTCAAATGTTTACGGTAGTTTTTACATCAGAAATCAGAAGAGAAAGTTTAGGAAGAAAAAAAACTGTTGGAGGACTAACCCTGCGTTCACACTGAAAGCGTCACGGCGTCTGGCTGCCATTCATTGTCTATGAAAAACGGGCCGTCGAGAGGCGGCGGGGGCGGCAGGACCGGCGGGCGCGGCGCGTAAATTTAAAAGTTGAAAAATCTGAACTTTATGCAAATGAGCAGCGGCGACGCCGAGGCGTCGTCCAATCACACACCGGGATTCCCGAAGCGAGAACTCTAAATGCAATGATTCACATGCGTACAGGAGCAGAGCTGTGCACTAACAAACTTATTTTATCAGGAATTAATATATTTCATCCAGCAAAATGACATTTTTGCTGGTTTGACTGCAGTTTTACCTGAACTGATCACGTGAAACATGTATCTGATGGGTGAGGAGCTGGATGGTCCCAACGATTTTATTTGCTACATTGATCCAACGAAAAATAATTGAAAAACCCGTGCTTATTAATCACAAAACACAGGTTAAACATCATGACCAAATCCGCTCCGACCCGGTGTGTCAGTGATCAGCGCAGACAGACTGCAGCTTCGCCTGAATTATGGTTCCGCGTTAAATCGACGGCGTAGTCGACGGCGTACGGACGCGGTGCGGTGTGCGTCGCCGCGTACCCTACGCCGTAGGTTCTGCGTTGGTGTGACGCGGAACCATAAATCAGCCACTGGGAGCAAGTGCTCGCTGGGTTGATGTTGATCCGCGGACCAAACTTGTTAAGAAGCATCAAACTCACTCTTATCTACGCGGAAATAACGCTAAAATATAAAGGCGGCGTCCCAAAGTGTGATCTATGGTGAAATAGGAAAATTAAGATGTGTACGCTATATGTGTAGGCTGTTCCCACTGTTCCCTTCAGTTCTGCAGCGCAGCTTGAAACCCCGCCCACCCCCGCCCTGCTGCAGGCACTGACGCTTTCAGTGTGAATGCACCAAGCGGCGAGATGCTGGCGTCGGGACGCCCGTGACTCTTTCAGTCTGAACGAGGGGTAAAGCAGAGAAGAAGAAATCCAAGCAGTAAGATGGTCAGTGTCGATCAGCAGGAGATGAGCCTGATGTCTGCAGGTTAGTGTCAACACAACTTTCACACCAGATTCATCTGAACACACAATTAAAACATGTCTGACCTCAGAGTCTCCAGTCTGCAGTCTGGACTCTCCAGGAAACCACACAGATGTTTCACTCCTGAATCATGCAGGTAGTTCTTACTCAGGTCCAGATGTTTCAGATGGGAGGGGTTGGACTTCAGAGCTGAGACCAGAGAAGAACAGCTGATCTCTGACAAGCTGCAGTCCTTCAACCTGCATAAAGAATAAAAGATGTGAGCTGAAGCCACCAGGACAACAGAACCAGTGAAAAAGAGCTTCATCAATATTCATGACATCATGCTGCTGCTCCAATAAAGACGTAGTGACTTCAGCTCTGCAGCTCCACCAGTGGATCCATCCATACAAACTCATGTTGTGCAGCCAAATGATTCAAATTTCCACACAAACAAACATGTCAGGAGGAATTCTGGGACAAATGTCAACTAGTTTATTTGTATGAAGAGAAAATTAAGCATTTGTTTGAATGTCAGAGACACAAAAACATGATGAACTGATGTCTAATATTTCATGTAGTAAAACTAGTTTCATACAGATGAGAATTAGAAAGGTGATGGCAGTTCTATTTCATCCCTGCTGACCACCAGAGGGGGTGCTTCAAGCACTGAATATTCCCCTTTGCGTATGCGCAGTTCGAGTATGTATACCAACAATGTCACCTGTGACCCCTGCATGACCCGGAGAAGTAGATATCAGGGATTAAAGCAAAAAAAAATATTTTTGACTGAGAATTTTTTTCAGGCCAGTTCATATTCCCCCGCCATCTATGCGCTGCACCACACTTTATGAATGGCCCGTTTTCTGCCATGCGGTCGCTTCCCAAAGGTTTCAAGTAAAAAAGTTAATGCTGTATTAGCCCTTCTGTTTTCTAATACAGCATTTAAGGTGTAAGAAGACTTTAACCAACACTATTTAAATACTCAAGACCAATAGGATTTTATAGGAGGAAGGTGATTTTGAGCAATTTTATTATTGTCAGTTTGCTTTTAATTCATAGTCCACATCAATTCGTGCAGTACTCATTAAAGCCTTCGGCCTGTTCTCCTAGATCTGAGTCAACATGGTAAGCTCACACTTCTTCATCCAGTTGACCCAGCTGCTCTGATGTCACTGCATTTGGCAAGGCTTTGGCCAAGGTGATGAAAGCATCCTGGACTGTTTCATGGACAATCAATGATGGTGTTACCCTGCATTCACACTGAAAGCGTCACGGGCATCATAGGCAGCCGGCTGCCATTCATTTTCTATGAAAACGCGCATCGAGAGGCAGCAAGAGCAGCAGGAGCAGCGCGTCAATTTGAAGTTGAAAAATCTCAACTTTATGCAAATGAGCAGTGGCGCTGCCGAGGCAGCGTCCAATCACAGACCGGGAATCCAGAAGCGAGAAGCCTCAATGCAGATTGTACTTTCGTGTACACACAAACGTTCCCAGAGCTGTGCACTAACAAACTTATTTTATCAGGAATTAATATATTTCATCCAGCAAACTGACATTTTTGCTGATTTGACTGCCGTTTTTACCTGAACTGCTCATGTGAAACACGTATCTGATGGTTGAGGAGCTGTATGGTCCGAACGATTTTATTTGTTATTGATCCAACGCAAAATAATTAAAAATCGTGCTTATTAATCACAAAACACAGTTTAAACATCATGACCAAATCCGCTCCCACCCGGTGTGTCAATGCTGTTCACCGCAGACAGACTGCAGCTTCACCGGGACCAACAACTCGCCGATAGTTAATGTTGATCCAGGACCAACCTTGTCAAGGAGCATCAAACTCACTCTTATCTAAGTGGAAATAACGCTAAAATATAAAGAAGGCTTCTCAAAGTGTGATCTATGGTGAAATAGGAAACTGAAGATGTGCACGCTATATATAGATATGTGTAGGCTATATACACTGTTCCCTCCACCTCTGCAGTGCAGCTTGAAGCCCCGCCCACTGCAGGCCCCGCCTACTGAAAGCGTCGACAGTGCATACAGCTTTAGTGTGAATCCACCAAGCAGCGCGATGCTGGCATCAGGAGATTTTTGACGCTTTCAGTGTGAATTCAGGGTTAGTGCAGACAAAGAGATGATGATGTTATTGTTGAGAGGAAGGTTTTTTGAAATCACATCGTATCAACACCCCCCGTGGGCCTTCGCAATGCTTTGTTTTCATCAAACAGTCGGATTCCCCTGGTCCGCACCAGTTCAATTCAATTCAATTTTATTTATATAGCGTCTAATACAACAAAAGTTGTCTCTAGACGCTTTCCAGAGACCCAGAACATGACCCCAGAGCAATTGTTACATAAACAATGGCAGGTAAAAACTCCCCTAGTGGGAGAAAAACCATAAGCCAAATATTGGCAAGGAAAAACTCCCCCTTAGGAGGAAAGAAACCTTGAGCAGGACCAGGCTCATAAGGGGGGACCTTCCTGCCGAGGGCCAGACTGGGGGTCGGGGACGTCAACAGCACAGCAGGCAGGTGGAAGCAGCAACGGGATGACCAGGGGTGGGGACCGCAGGCCAGCACGCAGCTCCCGAAGCTCCGGCCCAATCAGCAAGTCCCAGGTTGGGGTGCAGGGTCGGGGAAAGGTTGAGAAGGGGCAAGGCCAGGGAGAGGAGTCTTGACGGACAAACCTCTCCCCCGCCTGCCCGGGCCGTTACCCTGCCCCTCTCACTCTCACGCTGCAGGTTCCGGTGTTGTGCATTCAGAGATGCTCTTCGCCACCGGCAGAGGATGCTGCACCGTGTACAAAAGAGAAAAAAGAGAAGAAAAGGGGGGGCCAGCACAAGAAACTACAGGAGCGACTCTAACACACTAGAGTTTACACTACCTAGAGATTTACAGTACCAACATCAGCTACAGGTTTAAACAGAAAGGTTTCTAAACAGAAAGGTTTAGCAGAACGCCCACCCTCCAAATCTACATTTGGATACTCTAGGAACTACAAGTAAACCTGCACTCTGAGAACAGAGAGCTCTGCCAGGAACATAAGGCACTATCAGGTCTTGCAAATAATGTGGAGCTAAGCCGTTTTTGGGCTTTATACGCAAGTAATAAAATTTTAAATTGGATTCTGAATTTTACGGGTAACCAATGGAGCAACGCTAACACTGGCAAGACGTGGTCTCTCCTGCTGATTCCTGTCAGCACTCGGGCTGCTGAATTTTGGATTAGCTGGAGCCTATTCAGCAAATTACTTGGACATCCTGCTAATAACACATTACAGTAATCTAGTAAAGAAGATACAAACGAATGAACTAGTTTTTCTGCATCACTCTGCGAGAGGATTTTCCTAATCTTTGCAATATTACGGACATGGAAAAATGCTATTTTATAAACCTGAGGAGGGGGCCCGCCCTCGGGCCGGTCTGACCTAATTTACATAACTAGGTAATTTACACAGTTCATATGTTAAGTGAGGTACTCATGCCACATATCTTTGGAAAGCTAAGATTCTTGTGATTCCAGCCATATAAACCATTTCAGGATATAATCAAAGCAGCTGGTACATATCGACACCACAAACAAACAAACGAAGATTTGCGCAAATGATGCAACTCACCTATTTATCTTCATAGAAATCATATGTTGAAAAATATTCCCACAAAAACGGTCTTGGTCTTTATTCAGGAAGGTTCAGTATATCCAATCCAGTAAAGTATTTAGTCCAAAATACATCATTATAACATTAAATATCCACAAACAGCCGCTGCATCATTAGAAATTAGCCGCTTTATGTGCCACATTTTCAACTTTCATTCATTGTATGAATGAATGAATGAATGAATTAATTAATTCATTCATTTTATTTTTGTGTCATGTCCGAAGACCCATCCCTTACGGGATTATAAGACACCAGAAACAGAAAATCATCAAATACACAATATCACAACACTTAGGGCCTGATTTACTAAAGGTTTGCGTGTGTAAAAACGTGTGCAAACTTGACAGCACCAGCAAACCAAAGTGCCAGCTGATCTACTAACAGTGTGCAAAGAGGACTGCGTCTCTCAAATGCCCAAAATAGCACACGCAATTCAGTTAGTACTTTTGCCCTGATGAATAACCAATATGGGGCGTACCCGGCAGAAATCCTAAATACTAGGAGGGGAAGATGCAAATTGGTCCATTTACCACGCGCAATGAGATTTACCAAGCCTGAAAGTAATTGCGCGTATTGTGATTGCGTCTGTATTTAATACGTTCGAAAGGAAGGTGCTAATCTGCTGCTGCTGTTATTGTGGCAAGGAGGCGACATCCAAAATCAAAGAATACGCAGAGAGAGAGTCTTTATTCTGCTGCATGCTATTTTAAAAATGGTTGCACAAGTTTTATTAAAGGCCACTTTTTCTTTAGTTCTTCGCCTTATATCTTGCCACCTTCTCTTATTGTGCCCCCCTCCACTCGCCCACAAGCAGGCCAAGCCTTTCTGCCAAAACTTTGTATTTTATTGATTACTTATCTTATTGAACGTGAAATCATCCTTCGTAAATGACATTTAATTAAAACCCGTGCTTATTAAACACAAAACACAGGTTAAACATCATGACCAAATCCGCTCCGACCCGGTGTGTCAGTATCAGCGCAGACTGCAGCTTCGCCTGAATTATGGTTCCGCGTTAAATCGACGGCGAAGCCGACGGCGTAGGGTCGCGGTGCAGTGTGCGTCGCCGCGTACCCTACGCCGTCGGTTCTGCGTTAGTGTAACGCGGAACCATAAATCAGCCTTAAGTGTGCGCTCTGTGCGCTGTTCTGAACACTTCTCTTCTCTTCTTTCGGCCATATGATGGTCCCGTCTGTCACACATTTACTGTCAGTGTTTGCTATATAATATTTGCAATATACTGTGGACATCTGAATAAAAACTTAACTCATAAATAGATTGAATCAAAGCGTTCTCCAGCTCTGTGTCTGATTGTCTTTTTCTCCTCAGATCATGCCGAGCACCGCGGGGTCACGTAAACCCGACCAATTAAATATTAAAATCAAATTCAGTCCTTTGGCCCGTTTTTCGATTTCGTATTTTTGATCTGTGCCTAAAATTGAAATATGAAAAACCAGCCGTTTTTCCGTTTTTTGTGTTATAATAAAAAACTAACAACAACATAACCAGTCACTTTTTCATGTTTTGGTTTTTGATTGGCAATTGAAAATGGAAAGAACGAATGATACACGGGTCCGTGTATCTTTTGGTCATTGGATTTTTCCGTCATGAGTGGGAATCAAAAAACAAAAAACGATTGGTTTATTTGATTTTCCTTTTAAAACAAAAAACAAATATTGAATACACTGCATTTTTTTCTTTTTCTGTGTTAATATGATTTAACAAAGATTCAAAATACGCTTTTATTTTCGTTTTCTATTTCATATAAGAAAAATGAAATCCCTAGTCAACAGGAAGGAAAAAACGAACCAAAAACAACCGTTTATTCATATTCGTGCACCGGAAGCTGGCATTTACAACCGAATGAACTTAGTTCTGGATATTTAACAGGCATTCCTGTGACAATTCTCTCCAGGGGAAGTTTGATTTTAATATTTTATTGGTCGGGTTTACGTGACTCGGAAATGGCTCTGTATGCTGCAGTTCGGGTAACCATGGCAACCATAGCGGCGCTGAAACAACAGATTAAGGATTATTTTTTAAAGATTGATTAAGGACTTGTTCCACAGCGGTTTGACGCACAATGACATTTCCTGCACGTTGCAGCAGATGTGTCTCCTGCAATGCTCAGAAATGAGCGTCAGAAGATTCTGTGCTCGGCATCATCTGAGGAGAAAAAGGCTACGCAGAGCTGGAGAGCGCTTTGATTCAATCTATTTATGAGGTTTTTATTCAGATGTCCACAGTATATTGCAAATATACACACTGCATGCGACGCGAGCGAGAGTCAGCGTCAAAAACAGTTCCATTGCTTTATTTTTTATTGCACTGTCTATACTGGTTGCGAGCGACGCGGCGTCGTTTTGAGCTGGACTTTTGTCGCACGCCCTGCTTCTATTTTCTTCCCGTCGCTCGCGTTGAAAGCCGGTTGAAAGTTGAAAAAAAAGTGTAAAGCGCTGTAGGAAACAGTCATTTCAATACAAGAACTTCAATAAAGTGGCAGCTGCTGGAGGGAGATCGCCAGGCTGGAAGGTTCTGATAAGATAATAAGATATAATAAGAATCTTATCTTAATCTTATTAGGGCTTAATTTGTCCCGGATCCTGCCGGATTGATCGTGTCCTCTGCTTTTTCCCCACATCCCAGTAATGATCTGACATGCTGACATGTTTGCACCGCACGCCGGTCACTCCAGCTGTTCGCTGTTTGATTGCGTAATCACACGCCGTTATTAATTGTTCGGTTTTTTCCCCACTTATTCCACCGAATAATAAGCTTGTTTTCTGTTTAGAAAGTACAAACGTAGGGAGATTACAAGTAATCACCCATCTTTTACTTGTCCCTTTACTCTTTTAGGAGTCTGCTAATGTTAGGAGTTTCTTTCAGGAGCGCACGGGCGGGTGAATAAAGGCTGATTTATGGTTCCGCGTAAAATCGACGGCGTAGCCTACAGCGTAGGGTACGCGGCGACGCGCACCGTTCGGTGACCGCGCCGCGTACCCTACGCTGTAAGGTCTGCGTTGGTGTAACGCGGAACCATAAATCAGCCTTCTAAAAGGCGAGTCTCAGCTGTCAATCAAAAGAACGTGGTAGAACGTGGGGCCGATAACGCGTTCAGAGCGGGTCCGATGCCACGCATTGCGGCGCGACAGTCGGACGCTCGCATGCAGTTAGGACAGTTGGGAGCCGTAGCCTAATTTTTGTTGACAGCTTTGTACTGAACACTGATCACCCCGATCACGTTTGCAGTGTACACGTTTAAAACCCATTAAGCATGTCGGAAGGCCGTTTGTGGCAGAGTTTTGTCATTAAACGCCATAAAACTTCTGTCGGACTCAGCGTAGCCTACTTCTCTGTCAGCAGCGCGTCATGCAAATATACAGGACCTAACAATAAACTCTCAAGCGGCTCTTAAAAGTACAGGAAAGCCGCAATACCGGCTATCTGTCTTCACATGGGGGTGCTTGCTGGAGAAGGTCGGGTTGGAAGAACCTGAGAGAGCTCCATCAGCCATACCATGAATTCAGGCGTCAGGTAAAGTTTGTGCTGCAGTGCAATTTATACATATAATGATAATCACGTGGATTCCTCACGCGTGGGACTAAATTAATTCTTCCAACCCGACCTTCTCCAGCATGCACCCCCAGTGAAGACAGATAGCCGGTCATTCGGCCATGATGAATCAAAGCGCTCTCCAGCTCTGCGTAGCCTTTTTCTCCTCAGATGATGCCGAGCACAGAATCTTCTGACGCTCATTTCTGAGCATTGCAGGAGACACATCTGCTGCAACGTGCAGGAAATGTCATTGTGCGTCAAACCGCTGTGGAACAAGTCCTTAATCAATCTTTAAAAAATAATCCTTAATCTGTTGTTTCAGCGCCGCTATGGTTGCCATGGTTACCCGAACTGCAGCATACAGAGCCATTTCCGAGTCACGTAAACCCGACCAATTAAATATTAAAATCAAACTTCCCCTGGAGAGAATTGTCACAGGAATGCCTGTCAAATATCCAGAACTAAGTTCACTCGGTTGTAAATGCCAGCTTCCGGTGCACGAATATGAATAAACGGTTGTTTTTGGTTCGTTTTTTCCTTCCTGTTGACTAGTAATTTCATTTTTCTTATATGAAATAGAAAACGAAAATAAAAGCGTATTTTGAATCTTTGTTAAATCATATTAACACAGAAAAAGAAAAAATGCAGTGTAATTCAATATTTGTTTTTTGTTTTAAAAGGAAAATCAAATAAACCAATCGTTTTTTGTTTTTGATTCCCACTCATGACGGAAAAATCCAATGACCAAAAGATACACGGACCTACACGGATTCAATCCGTGTATCATTCGTTCTTTCCATTTTCAATTGCCAATCAAAAACCAAAACATGAAAAACTGACTGGTTATGTTGTTATTAGTTTTTTATTATAACACAAAAAACGGAAAAACGGCTGGTTTTTCATATTTCAATTTTAGGCACAGATCAAAAATACGAAATCGAAAAATGGGCCACAGGACTGAATTTGATTTTAATATTTAATTGGTCGGGTTTACGTGACCCTGCGGTGCTCGGCATGATCTGAGGAGAAAAAGACATCGGCTATATCAGACACAGAGCTGGAGAGCGCTTTGATTCATCTATTTATGAGTTAAGTTTTTATTCAGATGTCCACAGTATATTGCAAATATTATATATTATATAGCAAACACCGACAGTAAATGTGTGACAGACGGGACCATCATATGGCCGAAAGAAGAGAAGAGAAGTGTTCAGAACAGCGCACAGAGCGCACACTAAAGGCTGATTTATGGTTCCGTGTTACACTAACGCAGAACCGACGGCGTAGGCTACGCGGCGACGCACACCGCACCGCGACCCTACGCCGTCGGCTTCGCCGTCGATTTAACGTGGAACCATAATTCAGGCGAAGCTGCAGTCTGTCTGCGCTGATCCTGACACAGCGGGTCGGAGCGGATTTGGTCATGATGTTTAACCTGTGTTTTGTGATTAATAAGCACGGGTTTTAATTAAATGTAATTTACGAAGGATGATTTCACGTTCAATAAGATAAATAATCAATCAGGCATCAGAATGGCTTGTCCTAAAAAAAGAGGAAAATTCTCGACGAGTGAGGACGCAACACGCACGAACCCTCTAGGGGGGTCCGGGGGCATGCTCCCCCGAAAATCTTTGAAAAATAGACTCAAAATGGTGCATTCTGGTGGTCTCAAAGCTCCATAATCACATCTTTTATCAATGCAAGAATACACACAAAAAAATCTGAATTTTTGCAAAGAATGATGCATTTTGATAACATAATAACATGCATTCATCATCATGGCTAATTCTTCATGCATGAATAAATCTTGAAATCAAGATAATTATATCTTAAACTTCTAAAATGGCCAGAATCCCCCTTTCACACCTAAATTAAATGACAAAACGACAAAAGACAAGCAGCTCCTTGTCTTTCAGAACTGTGGTGTGGAACTCCGAACAGAGCTCAAAGTTCAATGATGAGGAGCTCACTTCATGAGCTCCACTGAGCAAAGCAAGATATTTTAAGCCTTTATTTTTTATAATTTTGATTATTTAATTCTTTATTGATTTAATAAAATATTCAAATTTTTTGAGATTTTTTATTTGGGGTTTTCATAAGCTGTGGGCCATAATCATCAAAATTATAACAAATAAAGGCTTGAAATATCTCACTTTGCATGTAGTGGGAAATAATATATTTGTTTCACCTTTAGTTGAATTTACTGAAACTAATTAAGTTTAGCAATATATTCTAATTTCTGACCTTCACCTGTATATTATGACCAATAAATAAGAGCATAATATATGTCCCGTATCACACCATATCAAGCTCAGGGGATGATTCAGGTATGAGGAACTCTGCAACAGATGCCTGGTTCCTCTGGGATGTTATATTACGTTTGTGGAGGTTCCTGCAGCATGCTGTCTGACACACCTCCAGGAGACCTCTGTTTCCTCTTTTAGGACGAGGTGGGGTGTCTGGAGCCTGGAGACATCTTGACTTGACTTTTTTTTTGTTTAAAGCCGCGCGTGTCGGTGCAGTCAGCAGCAGTGAGAGGTAAAGGCTGATTTATGGTCTGCGTCAGACCAACGCAGAACCTACGCCGTACATTGCGCGTTGCCGCGTACCCTACGGCGTAGGCTCTGCGTCGATTTAACGCGGAACCATAACTGAGGCTTAACGAGGCAACGGAGCGCAAAAAGGGTTCCGTATTGGTTCAATACGGAACGCAACTTTTAATTCCCAATTAGGTAACAATTCCGTATTTCAAGGGGCGGGTGGCAAGCCCATACTCATCTCTGCACAGCCTACCTGCAACACAGCAGTGCTGCTGCTTTTTTGTCCCGCTGCAAAAATGTGTTTTAAATTGAGCTGCCGGCTCCTCTTCATTTCTGCTGCTGCCGCGTCCTGGCTGTCTGTCTGTGAAGGCTGATCTATGGTACTGCGTTAAATCGATGCAGAACCTACACCGTAACCCTACTTTTTTATTTTTTTCCCCCCCGTTCCTCGGAAACCGCCGACATTTTTTGCTGAGACCAAAATCCGCGGAATTCCGCGGATCCGCGGAAGAATCTGATGCCTGAAAAAATACAAAGTTTTGGCACAAAGGCTTGGCCTGCTTGTGGGCGAGTGGAGGGGGGCACATTAAAAGAAGATAAAAGATAAAAGATATAAGGCGAAGAACTAAAGAAAAAGTGGCCTTTAATAAAACTTGTGCAACCATTTTTAAAATAGCATGCAGCAGAATAAAGACTCTCTCTCTGCGTATTCTTTGATTTTGGATGTCGCCTCCTTGCCACAATAACAGCAGCAGCAGATTAGCACCTTCCTTTCGAACGTATTAAATACAGACGCAATCACAATACGCGCAATTACTTTCAGGCTTGGTAAATCTCACTGCGTGTGTAAATGAACATATTTTCATTTTCCCCTCCTAGTATTTAGGATTTCTGGCGGTTACGCCCCATATTGATTATTCATCAGGGCAAAAGTACTAAATGGATTGCGTGCGCTATTCTGCGGATTTCAGAGACGCAGTCGTCTTTGCACGCCGTTAGTAGATCAGCTCGCACATTGGTTTGCGGGTGCTGTCAAGTTTGCACAGGTTTTTACGCACGCAAACCTTTAGTAAATCAGGCCCTAACAGTAGTTTCTGTGTTAAAGATGAATACTTGATGTCTTCCACAACTACTTTTCCACATGGGGTCGTCCAGGGGTGAATCCTCGGCCCTCCTTTGTTTGCTCTTTACCTCCTCCCCCTCGGCTGTTTTTAGGAAACTGCCCCGGCGTTGATGTCACTGCCTTAATGACATCAACGCCGGGCTCGCCGCCGCCGCCCCCCCCCCCCCCCCCCCAGCAGATCAGCAGCATTGTTCAGAAAGGTTTTTCATATCTCACCTCAACATATCTCATCAAGACCTGACTTGGAGGAATGAATTTACGCTTTTATCACAGCTCATCTACTGTAATATCCTGTATGTACGTAGGCATCAGCAAGACCTCTCTGGCCCGTTTGCAGCTTGTGCAGAACTCTGCTGCTGCTTGTTAACTTAGACCCGTGGGCACGAGCACATCACTCCCATCCTACTGCCCTTCACTGGCTCCTTGTGCACTACAGAATTAATTTTAAGCTTTTGTTTTTTTAAATCTCTTTCAAAACACACTTTTATTCCTTTCCTTTTAACGCACTGTGATCTTATCTTGTATGGCACCTTAGAATGCACCTGCTGTGAACCTGTTGTTATATTTTCGGTCTGTTTGTGTTCTTTTACGTCTTGTTTAACTTATTTTCTTGACCTACTTTGTTGTAAATGTAAAGCACTTTGGCTCCCCCTGTGGTTTTTAAAACCGGTGGTACAAATAAAGTTGATTGATTGAAACCCCCGATCTGTCCAAGAAAGACTAAATTAAGATGATCAACGATGAACTAAATCCAAACAGCAGAGAAAAGGAACTTTATAATAATTTGAACATTTCTAAAAGTTCCCAGTTAATTCTACTTTGTTCAGATGTTTTATTCCAGGTTCAGACACATCTCTGGTTCTTCGTTGTTCCTGTCTGAGACATTCAAATGTTCAGTTTTTATGTCAAATCAGAAGAGGAAGTTTAGGAAGAAACAAACTGTTGGAGGACTAAAGCAGAAAAGAAGAAACCAGAGCAGTAAGATGGTCAGTGTGGATCAGCAGGAGATCAGCCTGATGTCTGCAGGTTAGTGTCAACACAACTTTCACATCAGATTCATCTGAACACACAACTAAAACATGTCTGACCCCAAAGTCTCCAGTCCGCAGTCTGGACTCTCCAGGAAACAGCACAGATGTTTCACTCCTGAATCCTGCAGGTCGTTCAGACTCAGGTGCAGATGTTTCAGATGGGAGGGGTTGGACTTCAGAGCTGAGACCAGAGAAGAACAGCTGATCTCTGACAACCTGCAGCTCTTCAACCTGAACAAAGACACCAGAGTAGAAGAAACTTTAGGTTATTTACATAACCCCGGTTCTCTGAGTAATATGAGTGAGATGTCTCACTATGGGATGCATGCCCCGCTGCAGACCTCAGAAGCATTAATCTCATTACACCAATCCTGATTGGCTGGTGAAACGTGTCCGTCCGCCGCAGGTAGCACCACCTACCTTAAATATCCCGTGTGGATGACACCATGTCATTCAAGATAAGCACCTCTTCTCACTCGCCCAAGCAAGAAGGGTTGTCTGGTGAGATATCTCACTCATATCACTGAGAGAACCAGGGTTTTGTCAATAACCTAAAGTTCTCTTTCATAATATTTCGCTCAATGTCTCACTATGGGATATGGTTGCTCCCGTATTGCCAGACAAGCTTATCCAGCATCCACGAACAGGGACAAAGGACCAGAAGCGCACGTGCCGCGCACGGAGCGGAGACGTCCAGTATATAGAAAAGGACAAAAGTGAGAGGCGAGGACCAACTCGCCGCAGCACAGATGTCCTGAACAGAAACTCCCCTGAATAAGAACCAGGTTGCTGCCAGGCTCCGAGTCCAGTCCACACGCAAGCCCACAGGCGGCTGCAAACCCTGACTCATATAAGTAGAAGCAGTCGCCTCCAGCAGCCGGTGGGAGGGGCGCTGCTTTGTAACAGTCTCCCCGTATGAGGACCAGCCCAGGAGACAGCTGATGGCTCCTCCTGAAACCCCTCGTCCTGTCCATTGTGCGCACCGCACGGACTGGACATAATGCATGCCACCCCAGCTCCCCTGGTGGGGCAGCAAAACCACGAGGTCCAGGGGAGAACATGAACCACCACCTTAGGCACAAATGCCGGGTTGGGCTTCAAAATCCTCCTCACATCCCCCAGAAAAAGCTGAGCGCATGACGGCTGCATTGAAAGCACGTGGATGTTCCTGGGATCCACCATCTCCCGGGACCTGAAGTGGACCACCCACATCAACTCCGTCCGGAAGATGGCTCAGCAAAGGTTGTGCTTCCTACGGCAGCTAAGGAAGTTTAACCTGCCACAGCAGCTGCTGATCACCTTTTACTCTGCCATCATCCAGTCTGTTCTCTGCTCTTCCATCACTGTCTGGTTTGGATCAGCCACCAAACTGGACAGGCACAGACTGCAACGGACAATCAGGTCTGCAGAGAGGATAGTTGGGACTAACCTCCCATCTATCCAGGACCTGTACCGGTCCAGGACCAAGAAACGGGCAGGTCGAATCTCTGCAGACCCCTCACACCCGGGACACCGCCTGTTCCAACTCCTCCCCTCTGGACGGCGCTACAGAGCTCTGTGCGCCAGAACCTCCAGACACAGGGACAGTTTCTTCCCGCAAGCGGTTGCTCTGATGAACTCTCACAAATAACAGTCTCAGAGTAACCAAACACGTGCAATAAAAAAATCATCTAGCACCCTCTTTAATAATCATGTCTGCCTCACTCTGCTGCACCTCTCACTTTTGTATTTCTTTTGTATAATTTTTTTCTTGTATTTTTGTATAATTTGTCTGTTAAAATTGTAAATAGGTTATACTTATTCTTATTCAGAACTGTCCTTCTCACTACCTCAAACTGCTGCACCTTTAAAATGTTTATACTGTACATAGAAATACCACATTTGTTTATTGTCTATTTGTTTATTGTTTATTTTTAATACCAAAGAGCGAAATTACCGGAGTCAAATTCCTTGTTGGACAATGTTCGAACCTGGCCAATAAAGCTGTTTCTGATCTGATGTCACAAACTCGCTTAGCCGAAGCCAGCGCCAGCAACAACACGGCCTTCAGAGACACGTGTTCCACGTCTGCCCCCTCCAGGGGCTCAAAGGGGGCCCTTAAGCCCCTCCCGAACCACAGCCAGATCCCATGGTGGTACCGGTGGTCTGGACACAGGGAGATGCCTGCGTGCTCCTTCAGAAAACAGCAAACCAGCGGGTGCTGGCTCGCTGTTTCCTTCCCAAAGCTCACGTGACAGCCGGCGATAGCTGCAAGTAAAATCAACCGTGGAGAAGGCTTTCCATTTGTCAACCAGGTCCTGCAAGAAGGACAATATCACTCCTGCTGGACACGGAGAAAGAATGTGTCCATTTCTGTGACAGCATCCCTCAAACAGCCTCCACTTCGAGTCATCCAGGGACCTGGTGGAGGAGGCTGCAGCACCAAGTACAGAGCTGACCACCCGCTGTGAAAAGCCCACAGCTGATACTGGAGCCACTCAGGGGCCGAGCCCACACGAGCTCTGGGGGGCGAAAGACCCTCCCTGCCCCTGCAGCAGGTCCCTGCGCAGTGGGAGCTGCCAGGGCCGAGCTCACAGCAACTGATATCTCTCCTCCAGCCGATGCGTCTCTGGCCAGCGGAGCTTCCAACATCAGTGCATGGCCCTGCTGCCTCCCTCTGGACAGAGTGGGGGCATCAGGGCCAGTGGAGGGGAAGCATACAGACGCCGCCAGCATGTGCAACTGACGGGAGCGTAATCCCCCCTGGCGGTTGATGTCCGCCACCGTCCTTATATTGTCCGTCCTCAGCAGGACATGATGACCCATGAGAGACGGAATGAACGGTTTCAGGGAGAGAAACCGCTGATGGTTCCAGAAATGTATGTGTGACTGCCGGAGGTCCAACTGCAGCGGCCCTCACAGATCGGCCCGTGTGAATTCTGCCCCGACCTGTCAGGCTTCGTCCGTGGTGACCACCTTCCTGGACAGGACGGACCCCATGGGACCCCGTGGGTCAGAGAAGACGGGACTCGCCAGTGACGCTGTGAGCAGGGAAAGGACATTGAGCGCTCTGGCTGAAAGCGCAGCAGCCTCGTACGGCGTTCCAGTCGGGGCTGACTGAAGACGGTCAGACTTGGATATAAGGCCGGGGCTCCTGGAGGACACTGCTGACAGCCGGCTGCCTGGAAGCTGCGCTGCAACCAGTGGCTCCATGGGAGGCGTGCGGAGCAGCCCCAGGCTCTCCATGGCCTGGCAGTGGAGGGATGAGGCCCCGGGAACTGGGCTCCTGCTGCTGAGAGGGCGTCTCTCCGTGAGCCGCCACCTCATCCAGCAGCTCTGGGAGATGGGGAGAAGTTGCTTCGTTGCGCTCTAGGCCGAGGTTAACTTGTTCCCGCCGTAGCGGGATGTGGGGGTCTCAGCTACGACAGCAGGCCAGGGGACGGCAGCCGGGCAGCAGTGTTTGCAGGCATCCAGCATGTCCGAGCTGGGGAGGGGAGAAGTTGGTGTGCTGCTCACATCTCCATCCCCAGAGGCGACGGAGGCTGCGGGCTGTGCAGCCCGAGCCAGAGTGATGAAGAGGTCGTCCTCTGATGTGAGGAGGTCCGAGGTGCCTTCTTCATTGTCCCCATAGTCCAGTTCCAGGACGTCTTCCTCCTGCGGGGCGGGGGTGGAGTTGGGAGCCCCAGCCCACGCTAACCTCCGGTTCCTCCACCAAGGTGGGAGAAAGGAGCTGCTGTTCTAACACTCGGTACGGGAGCAGCCGTAGTGAGGCGTCGTGACGGTGCAAACCGAGCCGTGGAGGGCGAGGCTAGCACAACATCCGATCTGGTGTGACCGACGAAGCAGATAAAAACATCCAAGGCTCGTTAGCGCCCGGCGACAGAAGCTAGTAAGATCTGTCTGCGTACATTTCAGCTAACAAGCCTAGAATGCGAGTTAAGCTCAGAGTGAGAAGAGGAGGTTGAATGATGTGGTGTCATCCACACGGGATATTTAAGGTAGGTGGTGCTACCTGCGGCGGACAGACACGTTTCACCAGCTGATCAGGATTGGTGTAATGAGATTAATGCAGCGGGGCATCCCATAGTGAGACATTGAGCAAATTATTATGAAAGAGAGTAAGATGTTCAGTGTGGATCTGCAGGAGATCAGCCTGATGTCTGCAGGTTAGTGTCAACACAACTTTCACACCAGATTCATCTGAACAAAAAACTAAAACATGTCTGACCTCAGAGTCTCCAGTCTGCAGTCTGGACTCTCCAGGAAACCACACAGATGTTTCACTCCTGAATCCTGCAGCTGGTTCAGACTCAGGTCCAGATGTTTCAGATGGGAGGGGTTGGACTTCAGAGCTGAGACCAGAGAAGAGCAGCTGATCTCTGACACCCAGCAGTTCTCCAACCTGAATAAAGAATAAAAGATGTGAGCTGAAGCCACCAGGATGCAGGTTCCAACAGTCCAACAGAACCAGTGAATCAATATTCACGACATCATGCTACTGCTCCAATAAAGACGTCAAGGGCGTAGGTTTGCATAGGGACGGTAGGGACATAACACTACCAACTTTTCAGGGGCCTCAAATTGTCCCCACCAACTTTTAAGCAACCTTATTTGCATTATATAATGAGTTCAGATATATAAGTAATTTAGATTGTCTTCCCAAATGTTGTAAGGGTAGAATTGACCCTACCATTATTAAGTGAATTATTTTCATTATGTTCAGATTTACATTTACCCCTTTTCACTTGCTGAATGTGCCGGTACATTTTTTTTTCCTCAAGCGCACGTTTGATTGGCTGATGACCCCCCCCCCACACACACACACACACACACTCCCGCACACTCACACAGCCCCGACAGAAATCATACCGCCCCCTTCGAATAGAAGGAATATTAGGAGTTTTTTTCAGCCAGCAGCAGCAACAGCAGCCACTGTAAGTAATGTAAAAAGACGTCAGTGCAGTGTTGTGGAGATGGGGAACAGGAACACGCCACTCATTTTGCCACTGAAAGTCCGACCTGCATCGGAGTTAGCATAACATTAAACTGTGTAAACTTGCTAACCTGCAAAACTCGAGTAGGAAGCTGCTTAGAGAGAAGCAGGCCCGGTTCTACAAGGGTGCATAAGCATGCATTGCGCCCTCAGTTTATGTGTTTGCATGCTTAGTTGAAAAGACGGAAAAAAAAACTGACAAGTGCGCGCGCGTTAAGGCTGATTTATGGTTCTGCGTTAAATCGACGCAGACCCTACGGCGTAGGGTACGCGGCGACATGCACCTACGCCGTAGGCTCTGCGTTGATGTAACGCGGAACCATAAATCAGCCTTCAGTGTACGTCACTCATCTACGTCCAGCGCGCAGTTACAGTACTGGGGGAGAGAAAAATTAAGGGGAGAGAAAAAATAGATAAGAACTCAAACCCCCTTCTCCCCAATTTTCATTTGTATTTTATTTATGTGGTCTTAAAGCAGCCCAAAAGAGCTTTCATTTTTTGTTGAGTTTGGCTGGACAAAAGCAGTAGTGTTTAACCTGAAGGAAGGTTCCATTTTTATTTATTTTTCTTTTTTCAGTTATATTTAATTTATTTATTTAGACAGACAATGTTGAGTGTTCTTAAGACAAATGTTTATTATTTGCATTCTGGATAGTTAAGAGATTATTAATAAGTTTGTATTTATTGTGTATGTTAATATAATTTATAATATAAATAATATAAATATAATATATAATATAATATAAATATAATATAAATATAAATATAATCACAAGCCTATCATGAAGAAGAAAAGACCAAGGACCGTTACGTCGCCCGGATCGGCGTCACCGGGGCCCCGCCCTGGAGCCAGGCCTGGGGTTGGGGCTCGTAGGCGAGCGCCTGGTGGCCGGGTCTTTGCCCGTGGGACCCGGCCGGGCCTAGCCCGAAACGGCGACGCGGGTCCGCCTTCCCGTAGGCCCACCACCCGCAGGAAGGACCATGGCAGGCCGGTGCATTGTGGGCTGGGTAGCAGTCGTGGCGGGGTGCCTCGACGACCCAATCCCTGGACATCAACCCTCACAGTGGGGACATGGAATGTCACCTCGCTGGGGGGGAAGGAGCCGGAGCTTGTGCGTGAGGTTGAGAGATACCGGCTAGAGATAGTCGGGCTCACCTCCACACATAGCTTGGGCTCTGGAACCCAGCTCCTTGAAGGGGGCTGGACCCTCCACTACTCTGGAGTTGCCCAGGGTGAGAGGCGGCGGACTGGTGTGGGCTTGGTTATAGCCCCCCAGCTCAGCCGCCATGTGTTGGAGTTCACCCCGGTGAACGAGAGGGTCGCTTCCCTGCGCCTTCGGGTCGGGGATAGGTCTCTCACTGTTGTTTGTGCCTACGGGCCGAACAGCAGTGGGGAGTACCCGGCCTTCTTGGAGTCCCTGGGAGGAGTACTTGATAGTGCTCCAACTGGGGACTCCATTGTTCTACTGGGGGACTTCAACGCTCACGTGGGTAATGACAGTGATACCTGGAGAGGCGTGATTGGGAGGAACGGCCTCCCCGATCTGAACCCGAGCGGTGTTTTGTTGTTGGACTTCTGTGCGAGTCACAGTTTGTCCATCACGAACACCATGTTCAGGCATAAGGGTGTCCATCAGTGCACGTGGCACCAGAACACCCTAGGCCGGAGGTCAATGATCGACTTTGTTGTCGTTTCATCTGACCTTCGGCCGCATGTCTTGGACACTCGGGTGAAGAGAGGGGCTGAGCTGTCAACTGATCACCACCTGGTGGTGAGTTGGATGCGCTGGCGGAGGAGGAGGTTGGACAGACCGGGCAGACCCAAACGGATTGTGAGGGTCTGTTGGGAACATCTGGCCGAGCCCTCTGTCAGGGACATCTTCAACTCCCACCTCCGGGAGAGCTTCTCTCGGACCCCGGGGGAGGCGGGGGACATCGAGTCCGAGTGGACCATGTTCTCTGCCTCCATTGTCAACGCGGCGGCTCGAAGCTGTGGACGCAAGGTCTCCGGTGCCGGTCGTGGCGGCAATCCTAGAACCCGGTGGTGGACACCGGAAGTACAGGATGCCGTCAGACTGAAGAAGGAGTCCTACCGGGCTATGTTGGCCGGTGGGACTCCTGACGCAGTAGATAGGTACCGGCAGGCCAAGCGGGCCGCGGCTCGGGCAGTCTTGGAGGCAAAAACTCGGGTCTGGGAGGAGTTCGGGGAGGCCATGGAGGAGGACATTCGGTCGGCCTCGAGGAAATCCTGGAGGACCGTTCGGCGCCTCAGAAGGGGGAAGCAGTACTCTGCCGGCACCATTTACGGTGTGGGTGGGGAGCTGTTGACCGCGACTGGGGACATTGTCAGACGGTGGAAGGAATACTTTGAGGATCTCCTTAACCCGACTGACATGCCTTCCACTGAGGAAGCAGAGGGTTGGGGCTCGGAGGCGTGCTCATCCATCACCCAAGCCGAGGTCACCGAGGTGGTTCGTAAGCTCCTCGGTGGCCGGGCACCGGGGGTGGATGAGATTCGCCCTGAGTACCTCAAGTCTCTGGATGTCGTAGGGCTGTCTTGGTTGACACGCCTCTGCGACATTGCATGGAGGAAGGGGACAGTACCGCTGGGGTGGCAAACCGGGGTGGTGGTCCCTCTGTTTAAAAAGGGGGACCGGAGAGTGTGTTCCAACTACAGGGGGATCACACTTCTCAGCCTCCCGGGGAAAGTCTACGCCAGGGTACTGGAGAGGAGATTACGGCCGATAGTCGAACCTCGGATTCAGGAGGAACAATGCGGTTTTCGTCCCGGTCGTGGAACACTGGACCAGCTCTATACCCTCCGCAGGGTGCTCGAGGGTTCATGGGAATTTGCCCAACCAGTCTACATGTGTTTTGTGGATCTGGAGAAGGCATTTGACCGTGTCCCACGTGCCATTCTGTGGGGGGTGCTGAGTGAGTATGGAGTCCGGGGCCCTCTACTAAGGGCTGTCCGGTCTCTGTATGATCGAAGCAGGAGTCTGGTTCGCATTGCCGGCAGTAAGTCAGACTTGTTCCCAGTGCATGTTGGACTCCGGCAGGGCTGCCCTTTGTCACCGGTCCTGTTCATAATTTTTATGGACAGGATTTCTAGGCGCAGCCAGGGGCCGGAGGGGATCCGGTTTGGGGACCTCAGGATTTCATCTCTGCTTTTTGCAGATGATGTTGTCCTGTTGGCTTCATCAGACCGGGACCTCCAGCATGTGCTGGGGCGGTTTGCGGCCGAGTGCGATGCGGCAGGGATGAGAATCAGCACCTCCAAGACCGAGGCCATGGTTCTCGACTGGAAAAGGGTGGCATGCCTTCTCCAGGTGGGTGGAGAAGTCCTGCCTCAGGTGGAGGAGTTCAAGTATCTCGGGATCTTGTTCACGAGTGAGGGAACAATGGAGCGTGAGATTGACAGACGGATCGGTGCAGCGTCCGCAGTAATGCGGTCGATGTACTGGACCGTCGTGGTGAAGAGGGAGCTGAGTCGAAAGGCAAAGCTCTCGATTTACCGGTCAATCTACGCCCCTACCCTCACCTATGGTCATGAACTTTGGGTAGTGACCGAAAGGACAAGATCGCGGATACAAGCGGCCGAGATGAGTTTCCTCCGCAGGGTGGCTGGACGCTCCCTTAGAGATAGGGTGAGGAGTTCGGTCACCCGGGAGGAGCTCGGAGTCGAGCCGCTGCTCCTCCACATTGAGAGGAGTCAGCTGAGGTGGCTTGGGCATCTGTACCGGATGCCTCCTGGACGCCTCCCTAGGGAGGTGTTCCAGGCATGTCCCACCGGGAGGAGACCCCGGGGAAGACCCAGGACACGCTGGAGAGACTATGTCTCTCGGCTGGCCTGGGAACGCCTCGGACTCCCCCCGGAAGAGCTGGAGGAAGTGTCTGGGGTGAGGGAAGTCTGGGCATCCCTGCTGAGGCTGCTGCCCCCGCGACCCGGTAACGGATGAAGCGGGAGAAGATGAGTGAGTGAGTGAGTTAATATAATTTAAGTTATGTTCAAATATTGCAATTCAAATTGCTAATAAAATCCTGGAATATTCTGGAAGTTTTCAAATTGTTTCTTTAATAGTTTTTGAAAACAAAGGTTTGAATCGAACCGCATATCAGGTGAACCAATACACATGAAAGTTAGTATAAGTCAATACAGATTTATTTTGCATTGATCATTTAGCTGTGAGGTTAATCAACGTTTTGGAACAAGTTTGTCCTTATGAAACGATATGAAGAATCAGAATCAGAATTAGAAAACTGCCTGTTTATCCTTGTGACATTCTTTGACATACTCAGGAGGTTAAAACTGCTGACTTCCTGGTTGGTCAAATTAACCATTGTCTTTAGGTGCATCTGTTTCAAGACCCCCATCACATGCTCTAACAGATAACAGGGAAGCGACTTCCTGAGTTTTACCAAATATTGTCAAGTTTCCTGTCAGTTTTACCAATAAATAGCTTCCTGCAAGGGGAGGGTCTTTGGGAAGCATTTGCTGATGGGAGGTTCTGCCTCTGTCAGTATGCTCTCTCCCTCCTGCAGGAGTGCCTGAAAAATCATTCCACAAGTCTCTGTGTCTTTTCCTAAGTTATTAATTTATGTTGATGATTTAGGAACCTAACATTTGGTGCCAGAAACCCGGGAATCTCTCGAGCTGTGACGATTGGGGTGGCGTAGATTCAACGGGCCATCTAAATCTGTCGACAGCCGTTCCCGACTTCAGGGACGGGGCCAAGTTGATCTTGCGCTGTTCCGGAGTCCAGACGACGAGATTCCCGAGCCAGGGGAAAGCACTAGGAGACTAGTGAGAAGCCTCTTCTTAGGGTATTGATGTATTTTTGTGTAAAATACGAGTGAAAATTCTGTGTACAATAACCAAGAGGGTTAGCGAAAACGGTGTTTGGCGGGGTGGGGATGGGGACCCGATTTTTATGAAGGCATAGGGGCCTCTAAAAATACTAGCCTAAGAGCAGTGCGTAAGACCAACATCTAACTCGGTCGGGGACCAGCTTTTGAATGTCAGGGGACTTTAAAAGTACAGAATAACGAGAAGAGGTTTCTATTGGAATGATTTTTAATGGTTGTGTTTTATGTTTGTCTAATGTTTGTCTGATGTTTATGACAGGAAACTGTATGTTCAATGTGGGGTTTCCAAAATTGAGAGGCAAAATTTAAATTGCTCACTAAAAGATCAGGCTAAAACCAAACTGTTAAAAAAGAAAACTTGTGTCCTGAGAGAAACTTAAGAAAGAAAAATAACTGGCGAAAAATAGCAGAGGAGTGGTTAAGCTGAAATTTATGCCTAAATAATCTCTAAAAGATGCTTAATTGATGGGGAGACGTCCTCAAATTTAAAAATGGAGACAAGATCTTGCGAAATAATATAGGGAACTTAAAAAGAAGAAAATTGACTAATTTAAGACTAAAAGAAAAAAACTGATTAAATGTCCAAAACGGGACAAGGTTCTAACAGGAGAGAAAGAAAAAAGCAAGAAGAGTTGCGGACCTGTAAAAGAATCACTCACTCACTCACTCATCTTCTCCCGCTTATCCGTTCCCGGGTCGCGGGGGCAGCAGCCTCAGCAGGGATGCCCAGACTTCCCTCACCCCAGACACCTCCTCCAGCTCTTCCGGGGGGAGTCCGAGGCGTTCCCAGGCCAGCCGAGAGACATAGTCTCTCCAGCGTGTCCTGGGTCTTCCCCGGGGTCTCCTCCCGGTGGGACATGCCTGGAACACCTCCCTAGGGAGGCGTCCAGGAGGCATCCGGTACAGATGCCCAAGCCACCTCAGCTGACTCCTCTCAATGTGGAGGAGTAGCGGCTCGACTCCGAGCTCCTCCCGGGTGACCGAACTCCTCACCCTATCTCTAAGGGAGCGTCCAGCCACCCTGCGGAGGAAACTCATCTCGGCCGCTTGTATCCGCGATCTTGTCCTTTCGGTCACTACCCAAAGTTCATGACCATAGGTGAGGGTAGGGGCGTAGATTGACCGGTAAATCGAGAGCTTCGCCTTTCGACTCAGCTCCCTCTTTACCACGACGGTCCAGTACATCGACCGCATTACTGCGGACGCTGCACCGATCCGCCTGTCAATCTCACGCTCCATTGTTCCCTCACTCGTGAACAAGATCCCGAGATACTTGAACTCCTCCACCTGAGGCAGGACTTCTCCACCCACCCGGAGAAGGCATGCCACCCTTTTCCGGTCGAGAACCATGGCCTCGGTCTTGGAGGTGCTGATTCTCATCCCTGCCGCGTCGCACTCGGCCGCAAACCGCCCCAGCACATGCTGGAGGTCCCGGTCTGATGAAGCCAACAGGACAACATCATCTGCAAAAAGCAGAGATGAAATCCTGAGGTTCCCAAACCGGATCCCCTCCGGCCCCTGGCTGCGCCTAGAAATCCTGTCCATAAAAATTATGAACAGGACCGGTGACAAAGGGCAGCCCTGCCGGAGTCCAACATGCACCGGGAACAAGTCTGACTTACTGCCGGCAATGCGAACCAGACTCCTGCTTCGATCATACAGAGACCGGACAGCCCTTAGTAGAGGGCCCCGGACTCCATACTCACTCAGCACCCCCCACAGAATGGCACGAGGGACACGGTCAAATGCCTTCTCCAGATCCACAAAACACATGTAGACTGGTTGGGCAAATTCCCATGAACCCTCGAGCACCCTGCGGAGGGTATAGAGCTGGTCCAGTGTTCCACGACCGGGACGAAAACCGCATTGTTCCTCCTGAATCCGAGGTTCGACTATCGGCCGTAATCTCCTCTCCAGTACCCTGGCTGTAAAAGAATGTTAAAAAAAATATGGTTTTGATGGGGAATTGGAAAGAGATAGAAAAAGGTAAAGAAAGCTACGTGAAGTTGGGGAGAAGTGTGGGCTGCAGCAGGGTGTGACTCTGTGTGTGTGTGTGTGTGTGTGTGACAGGCTGCAGCTGTCTGTGTGTGTCTCTCTGTGTGTATGTGTGTGTGTGTGTCTGTGTGTGTGTGTGTGTGTGTGTGTGTGTGTGTGTGTGTGTGTGTGTGTGTGTGTGTGTGTGTGTGTGTGTGTGTGTGTGTGTGTGTGTGTGTGTGTGTGTGTGTGTGTGTGTGTGTGTAAAAGTTCTGCTGCACGTTTACGAAGAGCTGCATGAGATGACAGGCTTAGTGAAGCCTAAGAGGGATGTGTCTTCTCATTTGGAGACTATGGGCCCGATTTACTAAGATCCTAAATAAAGAGTACTAAATTGCGTGTGCACTGAAAAAGTTTGCGCGTGCTGTTTGCGTGTGGTCTGCGGGTGATCAACTAAGATTGCGTGCGCAATTGATAACAGGTGCAAACAGCAGTATTTAAATGAGGTGTTGCGTGTATTAGGGTTTGCGAGCGCAAACTCTGCGCCATGGAGAGTCTGGATGGAATGCACAGTCACAAGTCACAAGCGCAAAATGAAATTTGACGAGTTGGAGTTAGAGATATTAGTTGAAGAGGCAAATAAACACATTCATGAACTACAGCAAAGAAATGTAAACATTACCAAAAGAAACGCAATATCGGAGAAAACCTGCGATAGAATAAATGCAGTTGGTAACACAACAAACGGAAAAACGTCTGGTTTTTCATATTTCAATTTTAGGCACAGATCAAAAATACGAAATAGAAAAACGGGCCACAGGACTGAATTTGATTTTAATATTTAATTGGTCGGGTTTGCGTGACCCGGCGGTGCTCGGCATGATCTGAGGAGAAAAAGACAGACGCAGAGCTGGAGAGCGCTTTGATTCATCTATTTATGAGTTAAGTTTTTATTCAGATGTCCACAGTATATTGCAAATATTATATATTATATAGCAAACACTGACAGTAAATGTGTGACAGACGGGACCATCATATGGCCGTTGATTTAACGCAGAACCATAATTCAGGCGAAGCTGCAGTCTGTCTGCGCTGATCCTGACACAGCGGGTCGGAGCGGATTTGGTCATGATGTTTAACCTGTGTTTTGTGATTAATAAGCACGGGTTTTAATTAAATGTAATTTACGAAGGATGATTTCACGTTCAATAAGATAAATAATCAATAAAATACAAAGTTTTGGCACAAAGGCTTGGCCTGCTTGTGGGCGAGTGGAGGGGGGCACAATAAGAGAAGGTGGCAAGATATAAGGTGAAGAACTAAAGAAAAAGTGGCCTTTAATAAAACTTGTGCAACCATTTTTAAAATAGCATGCAGCAGAATAAAGACTCTCTCTGCGTATTCTTTGATTTTGGATGTCGCCTCCTTGCCACAATAACAGCAGCAGCAGATTAGCACCTTCCTTTCGAACGTATTAAATACAGACACAATCACAATACGCGCAATTACTTTCAGGCTTGGTAAATCTCATTGCGCGTGGTAAATGGAGCAATTTGCATCTTCCCCTCCCAGTATTTAGGATTTCTGCCGGGTACGCCCCATATTGATTATTCATCAGGGCAAAAGTACTAACTGAATTGCGTGTGCAATTTTGCGGATTTCAGAGACGCAGTCCTCTTTGCACGCTGTTAGTAGATCAGCTGGCACATTGGTTTGCGGGTGCTGTCAAGTTTGCACACGTTTTTACGCACCCAAACCTTTAGTAAATCGGGCCCTAGATGTAAAATGATACAAATAGCTGCAGCTCTGTGTCTGTGTGTGACTCTCTGTGTGTGTGTAAGGCTACAGCACTATGTGCGTGTGAAAGCGTGCTCCAGCAGTGGGTGCAGCGCTTTGCGAGCGGCTGCAAGATCTGTGTCTGCAGAGAGAACTTTTTTGTTCGCTGGAAAAAAAGGGGGTTTTCAGAGGTGAAGCTCTCGTCTTGGAAAAAACATAGAAAAATGGAAAATATAGTTTGTTCTATCATTCTAAGCCCTGAATGAAGGCATAGAATCATAGAAGGTTAAAATTGGGTTAATTCATCATTTAATTTGCAGATTACTTTTGTAATACTGTATTTGACTTGGATTGTATGGAAATGTGATTCTTGCCATTTGTGAGTATGAGATGATTGGGTTGATTGTGACATGAATGTGAAACATATCAATCATTTTTATTTTGTGTGTTGTGATGTCACGTACTGATGATTGACAGCTTCAGAGAATGGGTTTCGTCCCGTAAAATGAGCACCGCTGTATTTTTAGAATACAGTAGAGTGAGGCTGTTCATAAGCCTACTCTCATTTGTATGTAGCTGATATTTTACACAGAAAGGGTTGTATGGAGGAGAAACAAACCCGTTGTACAATCTTTTTTAGAAAAGAAGAACTCTGAGTGCATACTAGCCTATTCACACTGAAAATGTGTACATTTATGATCAGTGTTGCTATCATTTAGGTTGGGAGTTAATTTGAAATGCACCAATTGAGTTTGGTTAGTGTAGTTTGAGGAGAAGTAATTTACACATATGCACTAACACACGAACCCACATATAGATGATCTGAAGTGTGTAATTAACGTTTAGTGGGTTTTTGTCTATGTGTAGTTTACGCATGGGGATTTATCCCACAATTTTCTTAAGACTTCTATGAGTCTTCATAGAAGAGCATGCATTTGCGTTGCAGCATGCAAACAGAAGATTAGGAATCTCCTGAAGACTATATGATTAATCTGGAGATCATTTTCTGACAATTTTCTGACAATTTTTCTGGCATTTCTTTTGATTTGGGGAAAATATAGCTCAACAACAGTTGAGAAGGCATTATTTGATAGAATGCTCCTTTCAGTCAGACGTTTTGTGACAATGAATTATTGTTTATATATATATATATATATATATATATATATATATATATATATATATATATATATATATATATATATAAGTTCACTGAAGACTACTGTTTACGTTGCAGGAGAGTTGCTGCACTGACAGTTTTTATGTAGTGTTACTTTAATAAGACCATAACCCACTTGGGTTGAAATAAGAACGTTTTGAAACAGAAGAGTTCTGTGGTCCTTGACTCAGATAGGAGACAGAATTTAAAAGGTTTTGCCCCATCTAATCTGGTGATGGGAGGGGGGGATCTCTGAGGGACATAGATATCCGACCCTAGAGGATCATTAAGTCAGACTTGCCGACCTGCCAGGATGCAGAGGTCAAGAAGTGGGAGGGCCACTTATCTGGGGAGGAGTCAGGACTCAGGCAGTCCTGACCCCCCTCTATCCCCTGTTGACATTAGAAACAATGCTCTTGCAAAGAGAGAAAAACATTTGGCTAAATGAAGGTGCTACTGCAACTAGCTACTGTAACTTCAGAAGGCCTTTGTCTGGAGCGAAGAAAACTGGTGCTTCCAAGGAATCTGTTCCCCCTGGTGGCTAAGTTGAGCCATAGGGAGTTTCTATGGCTCAAACAGGAGGGAGTATGGAAGGGTACATATGATACATCATGAGGATTAAATACTAAATACCCTTTAAAACCCTTTAATACCCTTTTTTTAGTAGGAGTTTTCCGACATGTTGCAGATACAACATGAAAGGACCTATCCATTTGAAGTCGTTCATATGGATTTCATTCTTGGAGTGAACTAACGGCCTGTTAAGTTAAGGCTCAGGAAAACCATGGCCTGAATGCCGACCATTAGTCGAACTGTACATGAGAATGTTCAAGTTCTTGTGGGCTGCTGTTTTCTTCCTCTCCCTCTCCTAAGCAGGAACTGCTGAAATGGGTGACCAGGTCCTGAGTCGAGTGGTGAAACGTCATCACCCGTCAGGACGGGCCCTTTTGCTGTCCAAGATCAGGACACCGACAGCAGTAAAGGCTGCTGAATGATCTACTGCGTTCACCAGTTGCAGTGAAAGAAAGAGAAATGTTCCAGGCCTGAGTAGGCGGGAAGTCGGGCGGTACTAAAACCCTTGCCCGCTGAAGAACTCATCTTGATGCCTACTCCCAGCCACGGCCTGAAGAAGATGACTAGCCAAACTGACTTGCGACAACAAACTAGGAGAGGAGTCCGAGGAATGGAAGAGACTTTTTCATTACTGAGTCATGCTGACATAATGACTGAGATTACGATTCCGACTATTACTGTCATTGTACTTCTCTGTGTTTTCATTACCTGTATGTTTACGATGACATTGGAGTGTTTTATTTTGTTTACTGTGAAGTTTCATAAGAACAAGAGGAGGGAAATCTGAGGTTAATCAACGTTTTGGAACAAGTTTGTCCTTATGAAACGATATGAAGAATCAGAATCAGAATTAGAAAACTGCCTGTTTATCCTTGTGACATTCTTTGACATACTCAGGAGGTTAAAACTGCTGACTTCCTGGTTGGTCAAATTAACCATTGTCTTTAGGTGCATCTGTTTCAAGACCCCCATCACATGCTCTAACAGATAACAGGGAAGCGACTTCCTGAGTGTTTGTCAGGGGGGTTGACTGACAGCCGTCACATTGTCTTTAAGGGTTAGTTGACCATCTCATGACAACAAAACCCCCTTGACCATTTCTTAAAAGGATGTCTGTTGCTCTGCACACCACGAGATAACCGAAAAGGCATAAGTGTGACTTTTCAACCACATCATCTGATACAATGTTTGTTCTCCATCTGTTTCCTGTTTCTGTCCATTGTCCATTCAACTATTTACTATTGGGTGTCTTTTACCCCCAACGTCTGTTATCTATACATTGTTTACCAAATATGGTCAAGTTTTCTGTCAGTTTTACCAATAAATAGCTTCCTGCAAGGGGAGGGTCTTTGGGAAGCATTTGCTGATGGGAGGTTCTGCCTCTGTCAGTATGCTCTCTCCCTCCTGCAGGAGTGCCTGAAAAATCATTCCACAAGTCTCTGTGTCTTTTCCTAAGTTATAAATTTATGTTGATGATGTAGGAACCTAACATAGCCTATCAATTTATTAGCTTCATGTAGCAGGGCGAGTGCTACAGGGGCCGACCGAAGGATGGAGAGACACGGAGTTTCGTGCAGACCCGTTTATTCGTCACAAAACACCAACATGTGCACAAGCATCACACAGCTGCAGCTCCTCCGACCATTGCTGCTGTCCAGCTCTGCCTTATAAGGCAGGCAGGGTGGAGAGCGGGCAGCCACTCAGGTGGATGGGACACAGGTGCGCGTGTCCCATCAACCTCTCCACCCTGCCACAGTTCATATTCGTGACATTTGGTCTTATTAATGTCCTGTCCCCAGCAAAAAGTGTACATGCAGGTTATGCCGTTATATCGTCCCTACCAATGTTGAGACCAAACCCAGCCCTTGAAAGACGTAGTAACTTCAGCTCTGCAACTCCACCAGTGGATCCA
Source organism: Cololabis saira (assembly GCF_033807715.1). Lineage (NCBI taxonomy): Eukaryota > Metazoa > Chordata > Actinopteri > Beloniformes > Belonidae > Cololabis > Cololabis saira. Next base: position 30,379,910 of record NC_084608.1, read on the forward strand.
TCCATACAAACTCATGTTGTGCAGCCAAATGATTCAAGTTTCCACACAAACAAACATGTCAGGAGGAATTCTGGGACAAATGTCAACTCATTCATTTGTATGAAGAGAAAATGAAGCATTTGTTTGAATGTCAGAGACACAAAAACATGAAGAACTGATGTCTAATATTTCAGATAGTAAAATTAGTTTCATACAGATGAGAATTAGAAAGCTGATGGCAGCTTTATTTCACTTTTCTTACTTCAACACACGTGTACTTATATTTAGTTTTACACTCTGAAAACCATAAACAGACATTGGCCCGGTTTCCCAGATCAGTTAAGTAGCTCTTAACAGCGAAAGACTTCTTTCACAGGCTCCTTAAGAAGGTTTGAAAGAAGTCTTTCGCTGTTAAGAGCTACTTAACTGATCTGGGAAACCGGGCCATTATTTGTTGCACCTTATGTCCTGCTGTCACTTGGATGAAATGATCTTAACAGATGTATTAAGACATGATATTAAAAAACTAGAAAGAGATGTTTTCCATGGTGAGAGTTTTATATTTGGTAAACTTGTATTTGTTGAAATGAAATTGAATGGTAGTAAAAGGAAGCCAACGTGGGTTCGACTGATTTCAGCCACAGTAAGAAGTTATTCAGTAAATGAGCTGTACAGCTCATATGTTGGACTACTACACATTCAGTCTGTCCACTATTGTCTGTCAGACCCTCTGAGTTTATTAACAGCATCTGGAGGACATTTTTGAGCGTATTAGCTGTTTAAACTCCTTGTACGTTTCCATTAGAAGTTGTTGTTCACTCGGTGAAACATCAGCGACACTCGTCCTCTCCATTTCTGGATCAGGACATCTGGGACCGACCTCGCGGTCTGCTTGAGACAGTCATCAACGTGCACGTACCAGGATTAGTTCAACCTGGCTTGACATAGCTGCACCTTCTCATCCTGGATCGTCTTCCTGCAGCGGAATAATCCAGGATGAACTCAGGAGGATATGTCAAGCCTTTCTTACACATCCTGGACTTCTTCTTCCTACTTTCATGCAACAAACTTCCCAACTGTCCCAGAAAAACTAGATCAAGATGATCAACCATGAAACTAATCCAACCATGGAAAACATTTGAAAAAACTGCAGAGAAAAGGAGCTGGAGATGAAATCTGGAATACAACATGTAATCCTGGATCAAACTGGGATTTATTCATGCTTTTTTCTGAAATATGCTTTTACATCGATATATATATTAAAAAAATGTAATGTAATACTAATAATTAATTACATATTTCCTCTATTACCTATTTAAATGTAAGAAATTTTTTTTATTTCCCAGTTAATTCTAGTTTGTTCAGATGTTTTATTCCAGGCTCAGACACATCTCTGGTTCTCGGGTTGTTCCTGTCTGACACATTCAAATGTTTAGTTTTTATGTCATAAATCAGAAGATGAAGTTTAAGGAGAAACAAACTGTTGGAGGACTAAAGCAGAGAAGAAGAAACCAGAGCAGTAAAAGATGGTCAGTGTGGATCAGCAGGAGATCAGCCTGATGTCTGCAGGTTAGTGTCAACATAACTTTCACATCAGATTCATCTGAACACACAACTAAAACATGTCTGACCTCAGAGTCTCCAGTCTGCAGTCTGGATTCTCCAGGAAACCACACAGATGTTTCACTCCTGAATCCGGCAGGTAGTTATTACTCAGGTCCAGATGTTTCAGATGTTTCAGATGGGAGGGGTTGGACTTCAGAGCTGAGACCAGAGAATACCAGCTGATCTTTGACATCCAGCATTTCTCCAACCTGAATGAAGAATAAAAGATGTGAGTTGAAGCCACCAGGATGCAGGTTCCAACAGTCCAACAGAACCAGTGAAAAAGAGCTTCATCAATATTCATGACATCATGCTGCTGCTCCAATAAAGACGTAGTGACTTCAGCTCTGCAACTCTGCAGCTCCACCAGTGGATCCATCCATACAAACTCATGTTGTGTTTGAATATCTCAGTCGGTACAAACGTTAGAATCTCAGTGTTTGGGATCAGATGAAACATGTTGGACAGATGACAGATGAAGATGTTTGTAGACGACACTTCAGCTTGTTTCTAATGATGTCAGGAGCAGATGAGTCCAGAGACCAGGGGTCCGTTTCACAAAGCAGGTTCAAAAAACTCTGAGTCTAATCCTGAACTCTTAGTTGATCTACTCTGAGATCGGAAACTCTGAGTTTTCGGTTCCAGAACAGCGGATTTGAGTTAATTTACTCAACTCTAAGTAGTTTCACCTGGAGTTACGCGCGTGCGCCACAACTATCAAAAGCCAGCATTAATGGATCCCTGATACAACGATTCACCATGGCAACCTGCGAAAACAAAAGATCCATATACTTTTTTTTTTTTTTTTAAACTTTATTTAACATTTCAATTTACAAAATCCCTTTGAGGAAACAGTTTGCATCTCAAGATCCACATACTTCACGCCACTGGAGTTAGAAGTGTTAATACGTGCGTATGGCAAGTATGAGAGCATATTTCAGAAAAAAAAACAGCTGCTGCAGTAAAGGAGACAATTGGCGAAAGTTGCTGCCCGAGTCAATGTGTAAGTTTGAATGCAGTATTCATTTAACATTTAAGCACACTGTCGTGTAATATTACAGATGAAAACAGTGGTGGGATGGTATTAAGTGGTTTTAAATACATTTATGGAAAGACTCTGTGTCTATTTGTATTGATTTATTCTATTACTTAATACATATAACATAACTACAAATGCATATCAGAACAATATGATGGATTTCACTATGTATTATCTTTCCCAACACTTGTATACCCCCTCATATCTTGAAATGTGATGTCCCAGCATCCCTGACGACAGTGGTTGCTCGTTTTTAGTGCGCTCTGCAGTGTTACTAACTTAAAAAAATGAAAAGGAAGCAGACAACCACGCAATTAAAAAAAAAAGAAAGAAGGCAAGTGATGGGTCCAATGTTGCCCCAGCAGCAGAAGATAACGAGGCTGATGGATTAATTATGTTCATCTTAAAGTAAGATATCAAATCACCCTACCCTCTTATAAATCTGTTTAAGGGAAATATTTGACTTTTTTTTACTCTCCCTCTCCTTTTTGCATTTGGACTTTGTGGCAGGGTGGAGGAGCTGCAGCCACTCAGGCTGATGGGACACAGGTGTGTCCCATCAGCCTCTCCACCCTGCCTGCCTTATAAGGCAGGGCTGGACAGCAGCAAGGGGAGAGGAGAAGCTGCTGCTGAGACTGGTGGTCTGCTGCTGTGGGAGAAGGTGCTTGGGCACGTGTGAGTGTGTTTTGGCAAATAAAGGGTTCTGCACTAAACTCCGTGTCCTCTCTATCCTGCCGGTCGGGCCCCCGTAGCACTCGCCCTGCTACAGACTTTAACTGTTTGAAGTTAAACTCGGATGTCCCTGCGATATTGTTGCACTGACATAGTGAATAAAGTAAACGAGTTAAATTGCATTTGTCAGATACGCTTTTTCTGCTCTCTCTGCCGCTTGCTGTCTGTGGTGCAGAAAACGGATGCGTATTGCGTTAAGGCCCATTGGCTGAATTGAAGCCACTGAGGGAGGAGACGGAGAGAAACTCAGGGTTTATTGAAAAAAACCTGCTAGCGAGCAGGTTAGGTTCGGAGCGTCTGTTACTACGGTAACTGACCGAGAGCTTAAGTTACCTCTCTTTGTGAAACAGGCTAGAGTTACCTCTCTTTCTCTGGTTTGAGTTACCTCCCTTTGTGAAACGGAAAAATCAGAGTTTCCCTCATTTCAGGGTTAACAGACTCAGAGTTTTCACTAAACCTGCTTTGTGAAACGGACCCCAGGATGGTTCAGTGCAGGTCAGGTGTTTGTGGTTGCAGGACTCACAACTTTTACAACTTCAGTCAGCGAACAAACCTCAGAGTCTCCAATCTGCAGTCTGGACTCTCCAGAAGAACACACAGCTGCTTCACGTCTGAATCCTGCAGCTGGTTATCACTCAGGTCCAGATGTTCCAGATCAGACGGGTTGGACTCCAGAACTGAGACCAGATCATCACATCTGATCTCTGACAACCTGTAGCGCTCCGACCTGGAGAAAGAATAAAACACAGATAAACATCTAGATGAGTGTTTTCTCCTCCTCCGTTCAGGGGGGTGTGGTGGGCAACACTGGAGCTTCACAGTCACAAGGTTCCTGGTCCAAATCCTGGCCCGGTTCTTTCTGCCTGGCGTTTCCATGATCTTCCCTCATGTTCACTCAGAAACTCCACAGTTCAGAAACACGTCTGTCAGGATTCTTGAAGCTTCCACATTAAACGCAGGACGGAAATACTGGATCATCTCTTTGATCAGATTATCATTCTTAACTAAAGTACTACGTTTACTTTCAGGAATGTGGTAAAGTATTGTAGAATAGTGGTGAGTACTCTGATTACTATCGGGGGATCATGGAAACCCTGTATGGACTTGGGAATGCAGGACTGGACTTTTACTGGTTCTGTTGCTGCTATCAAATTCAACATGTTTTGGTATTTTTATCAGAATTATTATAATTATTTTATCATATTTCTGTTAATAATGGATGAAACACAAATGACAGACTTATCACAATCAAACAGAAGCGATTGTAGGAGAAGAAGAGGTTCTGGAGAATTAAACACTATTCAACAATATTCCTGAAAGTAAACAAAGTACTTTGTTGTTCAAAATGACCGGGGAGCTGCTGACTGAAAGAGCTGTTGGACGCTTCCATTGTTGACTCAAGCAACACTTTTACTCTACAATATGTTCACATGTGGGACGGTGCACGTGCAGTGAATGTACAGCAGCGTGGAGCCCGGGGGAGAACGTCTGCTGTAAAGAGATACGGCGGTACCGACAAACCCAAACCTCACAGCGACTACAGCGGTCCATGAAGAACCTTCTGGAGGGAGATGAAGAGTTTCCTGCTTCTCTTCCTCATTATCATCATGCTATGCTGGACCGGATCTGTGTCCTTGGACCTGTTTCAGGTCCAGCCCTGATCGCTACGTCTGCCTGAGCTTATCTGCCTTAACTGTCTTGGGTTCTGACCCTGGCCTGCTGTTCCTGGATCTGTCTTCTGACTCACACTAACCGAACTACAGACCGTCCTGGTCTCTGGACCGGTGGCCCGTCCCTGCATGGTCCCCGTCTCCCTCTCCTGATCCCTCTGATTCCTATTTGGGTCAATAATTATTTAGATGAGCGCTCTTGACGGCTGGTCGGCCGTCATTTCAGGCCAGTCCGCCAAAACCTCAGAACAAAATGTTAGTTTGTGAGCCTGTCAGCAAAAACCCGTCTTCGTTCAGGACATGTGTGGTCTGTGTCTTTGGGGGGGGGGGGGCTGTCTCTGTCAGAGATGTGCTTTCATAGAGGATTTAAAGATGAAGATGAATATGAATATGAATACAAAACTCGGTTTTGTCTAGTTTTGTCAGGTTCTGTCTGGACCTGGACCTGCTTCATGACAGCAGGAACACACATGTGTGACAGTGAGGTGTGTGTGGTTCTAACAGAACACACATGGATCACAGCAGGTTTCACATGAAATGTGATTGAATGATGAAGAATCAGCAGGGGGTTCAGACTATCAACACCTGAAACACCTTCAGCTGGGGCCTCATTTATCAACCGTTCGTACGCACAGATCTGTGCGTAAAGCGTGCGTACGAGCATTCCCAGGCGAAGTATGGTATTTATCAACATGTACCTGTGCGCAGAAACACGTGTAAATATAAGCACAGCTCCGACCATGCGTACACACAAAACCTAGTGGTAGAACAGTGAAACTACAAATAGAACCCATTAAAAGAGTCACATTGTTCAGCGATCTCAAACTTCACATGTGAAGTTTGAGATCGCTGAACACTGTGACTGAACATGTTCCCCGTTTCCTCCAATTAATAAAAATTCTCCATTAGTAATTCAGACATTTTGAATAATTGGTGTGACAAGCTATAAAAGACAGCTTTGGCAGGACGACCTGAAAAGAAAATACAAGTGCGCTCATGGATTCCACAATAGTCATACTTTCCCACAATCAAAGTCACAGATAACAAAAATCGGGTAAATGGTTATTGATGTCATTAATTAATAGCCTGCTTACTGTGCTGTCTTCCATAATATTTGTAAATATATATAATATAAACTTCTAAGTGGGGGTGCTTTTCACGGCAGGGGTGCTGAATACGGCACAACACCGGCAGTGTTGGATGCAATAATTTCTCTGGCCATAATTTACACCCAGTTTCCATACACACATCACCAAGTCGAAATTAAACGAGGATTTCATGCCATCGCCGGATTCCCAAACATAATTGGAGCTATTGCACCCACATCGCCATAAAAGCACCATCACATAATGAATTCAGTTACGTGGACATGAAAGGATTTCATTCAATCAATGCACAAATAATCTGCGATGCAACTATGTCTCTGTTGCCCGTCGTTGCCCGGTGGCCTGAACGCACGACTCATTTATTCTGGAGAACAGCTCGGTTGGTGTTTGCACCTCCAAGCAGGAGCTTTTGACTCCAACCAAATCTTAATTTATGGATAATCTTCCAAGAAATATATCAAACATTGTCAACATAATTATTTTACAAGCTAAATATCACATACATAAATGCAAATGGAATGGAAAAAACGATATTGCCAAAAGCTTATATGAAACAATGTCTTTGTTTCTTAATTTTTATTAATACACTTCCCATAGCTTGTCAGTAAATGTATCTTTTTTTCTTTTTTTTGCTCTCAATCCCCCCAAATGTTGAATGTCTGTAGATAATTGATTATTTTGTTTCATTTGCCTTTTGTTGTAAACTCTACAGAATTTTGTTCAATAAAGTTTGAAAACCTCCAAGCGGGAGCTGTTGTTGCTCCATATATGGTCAATTGGAGGCGTTTCTGTATGCAAATGACGGTAACCATGCACGAGCACGGCAGTTTAGAGCAGGTGGGATTTATCATCACTGATGTGCGTACGACCAGCGTCCGCACGTTTGATAAATCCGGATTTTTTTTTACTTACACACATTCTAAATTTCCTTCCTACGACAGGATTTACAACCTTTTCTACGAACGGTTGATAAATGAGGACCCTGGACTGACGGTGTCTTCTCTGTTTGAGGAGACGAAAACCTCCAAGAAAACTCCAAAAGCTCCAGTCAGGACCGACCTGAGAGTCTGCAGCTGGTAGTCTGGACTCTCCACCAGATCAGACAGCTGCTCCACATCTGCAGCCTGCAGTTTGTTGTTGGATCTCAGGTCCAGATGTTTCAGATGGGAGGGGTTGGACTTCAGAGCTGAGACCAGAGAAGAACAGCTGATCCCTGACAGACCGCAGCACTGTAAGCTGCACAAAGACACCAGAGAAGAAATCAAAGCAGTAAGATGGTCAGTGTGGATCAATAGAAGATCAGCCTGATGTCTGTAGGTTAGTGTCAACACAACTTTCACATCAGATTAATCTGAACACACAACTAAAACATGTCTGACCTCAGAGTCTCCAGTCTGCAGTCTGGACTCTCCAGGAAACCACACAGATGTTTCATTCCTGAATCCTGCAGGTCGTTCCCACTCAGGTCCAGATGTTTCAGATGGGAGGGGTTGAACTTCAGAGCTGAGACCAGAGAAGAACAGCTGATCTCTGACAGACCGCAGCTCTCCAACCTGAATAAAAACACCGGAGAAGAAGAAACCAGAGGAGTAAGACATTCAGTGTGGATCAGCAGGAGATCAGCCCAGATGTCTTCAGGTTAGTGTCAACACAACTTTCACATCAGATTCATCTGAACACACAACTAAAACATGTCTGACTTCAGAGTCTCCAGTCTGCAGTCTGGACTCTCCAGGAAACCACACAGATGTTTCACTCCTGAATCATGCAGCCGATTCCAGCTCAGGTCCAGATGTTTCAGATGGGAGGGGTTGGACTTCAGAGCTGAGACCAGAGAAGAACAACTGATCTCTGACAACCAGCAGCGCTCCATCCTGAATGAAGAAGAAACAGCTGATGATTTCTGTAACCGTGTTGAAATAAATATTTCAGAAAACATATTTGAATAAATAAGTTCATAGTTAAACAGCTCTGAAGTTGAAATGTTAAGAAGTCGTTGACCAATCTGCCCCTCCCAATGTACCTGTACTCAGCAAGTACTAGAATCCTTAAAAAGAATGCAAAAAATCCTATTCTGAAAGATATGATTGTAGTGTGGCAAGTTAAAAAACATTTGAGAGAAATGTCCTCTCTTTGTTTTCAGCCCAATATGGAGGAATAACGCCTTCCCTCCGGGAAAAGCGGAAATGGGATTTAAATCTTGGGCTACTAACGGGCTGGGAAAAATAGGAGATCTTTACAACTCGCAAAGGGTGCTGATAATTTTAGGAGAAGTAGTTGATATATTTAACATACCCCGTTATCATTTTTTTTTTAAATACCTGCAGTTGAGAAATTTCATTAGAACACACCAAAATCAAACATTATGCATCCCCGAAATGTCGACCATAGAAAAGTGAATGACCATGAATTGCCTAGAGAGGGGTTTAATTTCTAAAATATATAAATGCCTGGTAGACGGAAGTACAGAGACATCTACAAGACAGCTGGAGGCATGGTGAGAGGACCTACAGGAAGACCTCCCAATAGAAAAGTGGGAGGAGGCACGCACTAAATCACAATCGACAACTACTAACACCCGCCTGAAATTACTACAATACAACTGGTTGATGCAAACGTGTATAACTCCAGAAAAGCTAAACCGATATAATAGCTCTATAGCTGATGTTTGTGTTAAGTAGACTCAAGTGCTCTTAATTCCACAGCTGTTTATATTAGGTTTACATCCACATCATTTGAAGATTAAAAAGAATCAACAAAAATTTGTATACTTGAGGTTGTTAATGGCAAAAAGAGTAATAGCTCTCTCATGGAAAAACACCAGAAGACCAAGTATAAGCAGGTGGTTGTCCGAGCTATCCACAACTCTCCCTTTGGAAAAAATTATCTATACCATAAAACACCAAGAACATAATTTTCATAAAATCTGGGACCCTTTCATTTACTATGTATTAAGAACAAATTTGTCAAGTGTGATGGAAGAATCTGGGGACGTCTGAACAGTGGCACTTTGCAGTAAATAATATTGAAGAAATATATCCCTTTTTTTTCTATTTGTTTTTACACAAGGTAATAAAATGGACTAACGCATTATCCTGATCCCCAACCAAGATTTGGAACGACTTGGAGGGTGGAGGGTTGACATGATTGTTCAATGTACTGTATGTAACTGTTTTATTTGATACTACTATTTTATTTTGTGAAAACAATAAAAAAGAAAGTTGGTAAAAAAAAGAAGTCCTTTACCAGCAGAAGTCCTTTATCATAATGTTTTGGTATTGTTCACTAAGTGACGTTATAAAGGTTAATGTTACAGAAAATGCTTAAGTGCTGAAACAAAAAGTGTGTAAAATGGAAAGGAAGTGGGACTCTTGTAAGTCTGTAGACTCTTATCGTGCATGGAAAAAAGTCTAGTCTCTAAAAAAGCCCTTTGCACAGCTAGAACAGCTTATTACTCATCGTGGATAGAGGATAAAAAAAATATAAAATAAATAGTTAGTGTTTAGTAAAGCTTTAGTTAGTGTTCAGTTAACCTCTAGTTAGTGTTTAGTAAAGCCTCTACTTAGTGTTTAGTAAAGCCTCTAGTTAGTCTTCAGTAAACCTCTAGTTAGTGTTCAGTAAACCTCTAGTTAGTGTTTAGTAAACCTGTAGTTGGTGTTTAGTAAGCCTCTAGTTAGTGTTTAGTAGGGCTGCAACTAACGACTATTTTAATAGTCGACTAGTCACCGACTATCGAAAGGATTAGTCGACTAATCGGATCATTAGTAATTTTTTCTTAAATTTAGTATGTTGCTTTAATTATGTGGCAAATGATAATAAACACGAGAAAGATGGGAACTTCAATGAAAAATACAGGACTGTCTCAGAAAATTTGAATATTGTGATAAAGTCCTTTATTTTCTGTGATGCAAACATGTCATACATTCTGGATTCATTACAAATCAACTGAAATATTGCAAGCCTTTTATTATTTTATTATTGCTGATCATGGCTTACAGCTTAAGAAAACTCAAATATCCTATCTCAAAAAATTAGAATATTCTGGGAATCTTAAACTGTAAGCCATAATCAGCAATATTAAAATAATAAAAGGCTTGCAATATTTCAGTTGATTTGTAATGAATCCAGAATGTATGACATTTCTGTTGTTTTAATTGCATTACAGAAAATAAAGAAATAAAGAACACAATATTCTAATTTTCTGAGACAGTCCTGTAGATATTTTATTCAACTTTGCCGCTGTTCATACAAAAAGTTAATAAAATGTCCTATTTAAAACCAAGGACAAGTATGGACATAAATCCATGAATGAATAAACATCTATCCATTATTTTTCATTTTTTGAGGACAGGCAAATGTGTAATTAAAAATAAAATAAAACGTCTCATATTTCTTCTCCATCAAGTGGGTGAAATGGGTTCTGGACGGCAGGACGTTCTCTGGGTTGAACTGGTGTATCATTTGTTGAAACTCGTCACCCAGACCCGACGTGCTTTCTCTCCAAATACTCGTGCATTACCAACGTGCTCCCGTGATAAGCAAGGTCGGCTTTGCAAACCTTGCAAGTCATCTTTTTATTTACAGTATCGAGGCTAAAAGGCTCCAAAACTTTAGAAGTTTTGTTACGCGCAGCTGCTACAGGACGCTGTCATTTCTGTTTACCTGCTACCGCTCGGCAAAGACGCTATCGCGCATGCGCGACTCTCGGCAGAGAACGTATTGAAGTGAGACGCCTCACTCCGTTGGAAAATAGTCTGGCGACAATTGTCAACAATGGAATTCATTGTCGACAATTTTGATTATCGATTTTTGTCGACAACGTCGACGAATCGTTGCAGCCCTAGTGTTTAGTGAACCTCTAGTTAGTGTAACTCTAGTGTCTTAGGGCCAGCACTCGTAGCCGCAGCTGCAGGACCAGACTTGAGCAGCTGTTCTGAAACAGAGCTTCATCCTAGAGATGCTGCTACAGAGCTACGCTGCAGGGGGACACCAACATGATCCACTGAGGGGTGCCGCCAGTTACCTGCCAGTGTTTATGTTTATGTAATAATTACTTGGGGGTCATGTTCTGGTCTCTGGAAAGATCCCAGAGACAACTGTGTTGTAATAGACGCTGTATAAAGAAAATTTTATTTATTTGGTAATTCTGTTGTGAACAGCCAATTGCATTCAAGGGTTGGAGGGGCCAAGGATACGATTGAATGTGTGTAGTGGGGAGGGGGGCGGAGTTACAGCTGTGGGGGAGGATGCAGGACGGATGACAAGTGTTATCTGCTGTGACGGGAGACTCTCAGGTGTCCGACCAGGACTCTCAGAAACTGAAACGGTGGTAGAGTCGGTCAGTTCAAGTGGATCACTCATTCAACGAAGGCATTGACCGAGTTGCTACTAAGACAGTGGTAATTGCTTGGCATGGACTTTGTTAAGAGGCTAGCGACCTGCAGGCTAAATCGGCAGAGCCCGGGTGGATCTGTGAGCCTGACAGAGAAGTGATGGATCCTTACAGCGTCGCCTTGAGGGGACCGACGGAGGCTGAGTCATCTCTGCAGCTGCTGGATATCTCTGCTCATCCTCCAAGACTGTGGTGGTGCAACGTCACTGAAGGGACCATTGTCTTATTCAGCCTTCGTTTGTCAGTGGCTGGAATATTTGGACATTTGAGTATTACTTTATTTTACTGCCGGCTATAAGTTAATCATATGGGCCCAAAGGACATCTCTGAGTTTGATAGAGACCATTCTGAATGCTTTTATTATCCTGAGGGTTGGAAGCGTTTCTGAATAGTTTTGAAAGCAATATTTAAGTACTATTTGTTTTCTTTAAAGGAACATGAGGCTCCTTTTAAGAAATGAGACTCTCTAGCGCCACCCTTCGCCACGACGGCCGTCGGGGGTACTGCAGCCAACAGCGAAGCCGGCACGGGAGAACGGGGAGAACGCGCATGCAGCGTCATTTGATGTCACCTCCGCAGGACAGTGCGGGAAATTCCGGCCCGGAATTGCAGCACATTTTGCAGCACACAGCCTGTTCAAGGCAACGGAGAGATACGCTAGAGTAGTGCTGGGCGGTATGACCAAAAATGTATATCAAGGTATTTTTCAAAATTATATCAGTTTCACGGTATATCACAGTATTTTTTTTGTCATGCACAACTGGGTGTTAACCACATTTTCTAATGATTTGGAAAGGAATTGCTGCAGTAAATTGGCTTAGAATGGCCTATTTTACTGTCATGAGGAGGAAATATTGTAGAAAAACATTAATGTCCACACCAGTATAAATACAGGTTTGCATGGCCGGCACTAATGATTCTAAGTAAGTGAGAGAATCAGTCACACAACACCTAAAGACTTTAAGTGTTGTCTGACTGATCTTTTACAAAATTACAAGCTAGAAAATATTTATTGAACATAAAAAACTGAACATTTTTTAATTTCCAGCATTATGTTGTTTTGGTTCCACCTCCTGGTAAATGTGGTAAAATTCTTATGTGATTACTTTTTGGTTGGCCAACGATTTATGTTTGTGGTGCAACCGTTACGGGAGTGGCCAGTCTATTTCCTTATTTTACAACGCCGTTATTAATTGTTCGTTTTTTTTCCCACTTATTCCACCGAACACCAAAAGTGTTTTTTTTCCATTTTCGGCCGAACAATTTGGGTTACCGAACAATCGGTGCATCACTGCTGCTAAACAGTCCCCTCACAAACAGTGTCCAGCGGCGCTACGTTCCCAACGTTGTGTACGCTACTGTACATACTCACCGGTATTATGGTATATGAAAAATTCATATCATAAGAAAAATAAACACCGGTATTCGGTATGAACCGGTATACCGCCCAGCACTACGCTAGAGGGCTCATTTGTTTTGGTTTGGAACGCTTCATCTGACATTATTACTAGAAAACTTAAAACGTATGCAAATGTTTTTCATAAATCCTGCCTCAATCCTGCCTCATGCTCCCTTTAAGTAAATGTTTTTCTAATTTCTAAATATTGTGTTTATTCACTACTTTTGTCATCAAACAACTCTTCCAGGAGAGAAGAGAGAAATAAACTTCTGGACATGTTTAATTAAATTAATTATACTATTAACCTCTAAATGGAACTGATGATTGCAGCAGAAAGAGTCAGTGTTACAGAGTCACTAGAAAGAGTCTTTCTAGAAGTTTGCAGGTGTTTTCAGGAATGATCTCCTGCAGCCGTCTGTATGACGGAGAACCTGAAGACGTCTCTGACTGAACACACTTCCTTAGTTTCATCTGTGTTTGTGGAGGATCTGTTTGGACCAACTTTTCAAATTGTCTACAATGTTTTAAATCTGTGACCTGACCTCAGACTCTCCAGTCTGCAGTCTGGACTCTCCAGGAAACCGCACAGATGTTTCACTCCTGAATCCTCCAGGTCGTTGTAACTCAGGTCCAGATGTTCCAGATGGGAGGGGTTGGACTTCAGAGCTGAGACCAGAGAAGAACATCTGATCTCTGATAGACTGCAGTCCTCCAATCTGGAAAAGAAAAAGCAAGTTCTTCAAATATCAACTTTCTCTTCAGGTTCTTGTGGGTCATCACTGGTATCTGGACTTTATAAATCACGTTTTTTTTTTCCTCAAATATATTTTTATTGATTTTTCCCACGAAAGCAGATGCACATACAAAGACAAGGCAGAACTGTGAAATGCTCAGGAATCCAAGCCCCCATTTTAGCCCTCCCACCACCCCCTCACATATCCCAACAAGTCAGGTTGCACATCAAAGGTAAATATAACAATAGGCAGCACATCATTCCTGGAGCAGTAAAAAAAAAAAACAGTAGCTGGAAGTCAGGTTTCAGTTCGAGGAGAGTAACGAAGTGAGCAGTAGAAAATACATATGAAGGGAAGGAAACTTATTTCCAAAAATATACTCTATAATAAATTTAAAAACAATGAAACAATAATTATGATAATTGGTGAAGTGTTCTAAGAAAGGTCCCCACACCTTATGAATTTTTTCTTTAAAGTTATGGATGGAATCATATATTTTTTCCAGATTTAGGCAGGACATAATATCCATCACCCACTGAACGTGGGTGGGCAGAGCAGCATCCTTCCACCTCAACATAATTGCCCGTCTGGCAAGCAGAGAGGCAAAAAGACAAAGTTCGACGTTTAGCCAGGCTCAGGTGTGCATCAGCCTCGCCTCCCATGGTACCAAAGAGAGCAACTAAAGGGTTGGGCTCTATGTCCAAACCGACTATGAGGGATAATGTTTGGAAGACTTCCCTCCAGAACTTCTCCAGACTGGGACATGTCCAGAACATGTGGATAAGAGAAGCCTCCTCTGTCTTACATTTGTCACAACATGGATCTACATCTGGGTAAAAACGTGGCAGGTCTACCTGCCACGTCATAAGCCTGTTTGATTGCTTCAACAATCCAGTGGGAGAGTCGTTGCTTCGACAGGGCACGGCCCTTGTGCGCCCCCCTGTAGCACACAAACAACTGCTCAGAGCGTCGAAAGCTCTGTGTTGCCTGAAGGTACAGCTGCAACACCCGGACTGGGCACAGCAAATTAGCCCGCTCCTCCAGCCGGGATTCAAACGGGGGAGGATGGTATGCTGCCAACTCCATGGCCTGATTGGCATAGTCAGGGGGTAACACCTTTGGCAGAAAAGCGACATTTGGCCACAGGGTCACTCCTGAGCTGTCCGCCTTCCACCGAAGGCACGTAGGACTGACTGAAAGGGCGTGGAGCTCGCTCACACGCTTGGCAGACGTAACAGCCAACAGAAAGGCGGTCTTCCATGACGTTGTCCCCAAGGACCCCCCTGCCATAGGCTCAAAGGGCCCATGCCACTGCACGCTGCACTCTGGGGGGGCGCAGTCTCCTGGCACCCCGCAGAAACTGTGCCACCCAGTAATGCGAACCAACTGGTCTACCATCGATGTGGCCATGGTGGACAGAAATAGCCGCTACGTGCACCTTCAAGGTCGAGGCCGCCCGGCCCGCCTCAAACAGATACTGCAGGTACCGCAGTACAATTTGTAATGGACAGGAGATCGGGTCAAAACCCCCGCCCCTGCAAAGGAGTCCCTGCACCAGGAGGAGAAAGCGGCCCAGCAATGCGAATACACCCTTCTTGTGGAAGGAGCTCTAGCATTCTGCAAGGTCTCACATACTGAGGGCTCAAGGTGCGTCAAGAATGACCCTCTGTGGCAGGGTGGAGAGGTGGATGGGACACGCGCACCTGTGTCCCATCCGCCTGAGTGGATCTCTCCACCCTGCCTGACTTATAAGGCAGAGCTGGACAGCAGAAAAGGGGTCGGAGGAGCTGCTGTCATGCGGAGGTGCTTGTGCACTGTGTGTTGGCGGTGTTTTGTGTTTGAATAAAGGGTCTGCACGAAGCTCTGTGTCTCTCCGTCCTTCGGTCGGGCCCCCGTGGCACTCGCCCTGCCACACCCTCCCCTCTCAACGGCCAGGCCCAGAGTTGAAGGAGGCTCGGAGAGGGATGCCATACCTCCCCGCCCAGCTGGGACAGGAGGTCTGACCGTACTGGGAGCTGCCAAGGCTCCCCGTCCAACAGGCTGAGGAGCGTGGAGAACAAAATCCTCGAGGGCCACTTGGGCGCCACCAGGAGGACCCTGTGACCCGATAATCTCACCCTGTGAAGCATGGACATCACCAGGGGAATCGGAGGGAACGCATAAAGGAGGCCTCTCGGCCAAGTGTTGGCGAGAGCGTCCATCCCGAGCGGGGCACTGGTCTCCGCCAAAGAGAACCATAGTGGACAATGAGTCGTACACTCCGAGGCGGACAGATCCACACGGGCTTCCCCGTATCGATCCCAAATCATTCGCACCACCTGGGGGTGCAACCGCCAGTCCCCTGGGGGTGCAACCGCCAGTCCCCTGGGGGCAGCCGCCGGCGTGAGAGGGAATCCGCCACCACGTTGGCTCTGCCAGGGAGCTGCATTGCCCTCAAGGAAGCCAATTGAGGATGAGCCCACATCCACAATCTCCGGGCCTCGTTCAAGGAGTCCAGCGACCTGGTTCCCCCCTGGTGGTTGACATTAAACACTGTCGAAGTGTTGTCTGTCCGGACGAGGACATGCTTGCCCCTGAGAAAGGGCAAGAAGTGCCTCAGCGCCAAGTAGACAGTCCGGAGTTCTAGGACATTAATGTGCCGTACCCGCCACAGAGGGCCCCAAACCCCCTGGACTGACCTCTTCTGCCATACCGCACCCCAACCCTGAGGTGAGGCATCTGTTGTCACCACCTCTCGCCTCGACGGGACTGAGCCGAGAGGAACACCGTGCAATAGAAAGGTGCTGTCCCGCCACCGGTGGAGATGAATAAGGCACTGGCGTGTAACCTTGACCTTGACCCACCTGTGAAGGCGAGGGTCCATCTGGAGGCTGTTGATCCACATCTGCAGAGGGCGCAGGTGCAGCAGCCCCAGAGGTGTCACAGCCGAGGCCCTGGGACAGTGTTTTTTTCAAAACCCATACATCTTGAGAATGGGCTGCCCAATAGGCCAGGTGCTGATGTGAAAACCTGCCCACCGCCGGCCCGAGGCCCTCATAGAGTGCCTCGAGGATTATTCAGGGGTTTGGGGGGACACTGGTGTTGCCCCTGCACCCGCCGAGACCGGCGAGGTGGAGGCTGTGCGCCACTGGGCTGACGCCCACCACCCCTAGCAACCCGGCTGCGAGCGGCGCAGGTCTTGTGCGCCCCGTGTCCTGGAGTGCTGAGCTGGGGGTCCCATGCTCGTACTCCGACGACCCCAGGCCTCTGATGCCTGACCCGACTGCTTCCTGCGCTCCAACGCCCGTTCTGCCTCTGGCCCAAACAATTGGCCCGGCACTACAGGCAGCTTCTGTAGCGTCTGCCTGCAATCGTCAGACATGGGTGCCTGCGCCAGCCACACCTGACGCCGCGTCACCACCAGGGTGGACATCAGGCGGCCAAGCTCTTTGGTCATCAACCCGAAGGCTTGGAGCGCAGCGTCGTTCACGTCACCCAACTCCCCACCCCCATGCTCCGACTGCAACATCTGGGACTGGGCGAGGAGGAGCACGAAGAGGGAATTCCCAATACGAGCCATGCGGCCTGCCGCATCATAAGCCGTCGAGAGAAGGCTATCCGTTACCCGGCACTGAGGCCTTCCAAACAATTTAGTGTGGAGCCAGGCAATCCAGGCGAGAACTGTGGCCACCACAGAACGCGTCCGGAACCTCCGGCCTCAGTTTTTTTTTTTTTTTTTTTTTTGTCAATATATATTTTTTTTTTATTAATTTATATATATATATATATATATATATATATATATATATATATATATATATATATATATATATATATATCTTTTTTTTTTTTTTTTTTTAAAGCTTAAGTAAAAAATACTCACCAAGCCAGGCTAGGGACCAACAGACGAGAGCAGTGGGCGGACCACTGAACGCGGCTGGGACATCTAGCATGTGGAGGAATCAGCTCAGCACAAACAATTCAAGACCGTTTGTGTGGCTGGGGAGCGAGCCAGCCCGAGACACGGGCACTCGAATCCTCCCGATAGAGAAAGGAGAGGTAAGATGGCTTGATAGCCACAGCCTTAGAGGGCACAACGTGCGCTCCGACCAAGAGTCACAGGCAGGCTGTCAAACACCACCAACCAGAGTTGAGCTTACCTCCCCGAACCTGCAGAAATATATATATCCGAAAACATGGATCTACGGAGCGATTAACCCGCGATGTACGTCAGGTTAACAGCGAGAGGATTCAAGAGGCCGGATGTAGTCTACTGGGCGGTATTTATAGATGCACAGGTAGCCTACACGTCACTCACGTGACACTGTTGTTATTAAATCTCGACCTGCGCGGAGCGCGAGGAGACATATCCACTCTGTTTACTGCCACTGGCAGTCAGGAAGGAATGAAACAGAACCCCATCCGAATGAATGGGGCCATTTGGCATGGATTTTGACATAAAATTTCCTTAAATCGCAGCTTCATGAAATTTGAATATATTGAAGTCCACAGCGTGCTGAGTTGGGAAACATTTGTACGATGTCTTTACGATAACCTGTTGCTTAGCAACAAGCGTCCAAATGAAAATGGAAATTAAAAAAAAAAATTAAAGTTAAATTTCGCAGAAACTGTAATAATTGGCATAATGAGGTTGTAGCGTCCGTTAGTGCCGATCGGGCCGAGTGTTTGAAAGTTAGAACGATGTCTCTACGATAAAGTTTGGCCGAGCAATAAGCGTCCGAATTTTCGCCTTTTTTTTTGCTTTTTGGCATCTAGCGTTGCCACGGTAACACTTTTGACTGAGAAAAGTAATGCCCATCGAGGCACGATGGAGACACATCCAACGATGTATGCCATGCTTGGGTGCACATTCCGGTTCAGGCTACGTTAACAGATAGGTTTTTTTTTCACCATGGTAAAAAACCCCATCCGAATGAATGGGGCCATTTGGCATGGATTTTGACAAAAAATTTCCCCTAAGTCACAGCTTCATGAAATTTGAATATGTTTAAGTCCACAGCGTACCGAGTCGGGAAACATTTGTACGATGTCTCTACGATAACCTATTGCCTAGCCGAGCAATAAGCATCTGAATTTTCGCCTTTTTTTTAGCTTTTTGGCAACTAGCGTTGCCACGGTAACCCCTATTACTGAGAAAAGTAATGCCCATCGAGGCATGATGGAGACGCATCCAACGATGTATGGCAGGCATGGGTGCATGTTGTGGTTCGGGCCATATTAACGGACAAAAAAAAGTGCGGAATAATAAGAAAAGGGAAACCTTTTCTGTATACCATTATATCGCCTTCATTTTCATGTTTTTCCTCATTTTTTCGGGCGTGTTTTATTTTTGGGGGATTTTTTTTTCCACATCAGAGCGGGGTCATGCTGTACACCCGCTGGTGTGACGTGGGACTTTTGCGACTTTAGCTTGTTAGCAAAATGCTAGCAACATTGCCTTTTGGGCCATTCTGGACGATTGCAATATGGACATGCCATTACTTGGCATGCCCATAATAAGAAAAATAAATAATAAGAAATACTGGTATGGCGTATATTTACAGATGGATATTTACATAATTGCACGTTGCAGTGAATGATATAAAAACAGCTACATAGGAAGTATTGTGCATGTCCCAGAGTCCCGGGGGGTTCATTGTTCTGAGTGCGAGAGTGGGGGTTCCCTCCTTGGTGTCCGGAGCCAACAGCCTTACAGTAGCTGGTAGAAACTGTTGTAGAAGCTCTGTAGGTGCTGATGCTCGGGTTGTAGCCCCCCACTGGAACAGACCATGGAGGGTGGTGTCGGTCCCTGAGGGGGCTCTGTGCTGGTTGTCGGTCTGCACGGCTTCCAGTCATCTTCAGGATTCTCTCTGTTTTCTGTTAGAAGCTTTTTTGTATGTGTTTATGTTTTGTTCAAATAAAGGACCTGCTGCCCTATGTCACCTTTTGGTCTCCTGCTTTTGGGTTCTGTAATCTCACCACATGGCAAAACCTGCAGCTGTTTTAAAATTAGTTCAGACTCAGGAAACTGCAAACTACAAACACAAGTTTCTGACCTGATGTACTGGGACTTCAGACCCGTGGCACCGACAGATCAGTGGACGATGCGGTGGCATTGGCACTTCAATTCTGCAACACCTGGACTCTCATGACACAGATGCAAGGCTTCTGTTCCTGGATTACAGCTCAGCCTTCAATCCAATCAGGCCGCTGAAGCGACCACGAAGCTGGCAAACCTGAAAGTACCCACTCCCACCAGGAACTGGATCCTGGACTTTCTCACAGACAGGCCACACGTGGTGAGGATGGGAGAGAAGGTCTGCTGAGCTCACAGTGAGCACAGGAACCCCGCAGGGCTGCTGCCTCAGCCCACAACTCTTCTCCCTCTACACATATGACTGGACCTCCAGCCAGAACAATAACATCACCATCAAGGACGCGGACGACACCACCATCCTTGGCCTGATTATAGGGAAGGACAGGAAGGACATCGCACAGGAACCTGGTCCACAAAATCACTGTCTATGGGGGAGACAATGATCTGGTTCTGAACCTGGACAGAACAAAAGAATTCATCCTGGACTTCAGGAAAAAGGCCCCCCCTCTGCAGCCTCCTCTCCTCAGGGGACTGTGGTTGAGCGGACTGAGAGCTACAGGTTCCTGGGCCTTCAGATCAGTGAGAGCCTCAGCTGGGCAAGACACTGCAGCTATGGTGCAAAAAGTTCATCCCCACACACAAACAACGTGCAATGCAATGCTTACCAAAGCAAAAAAAAAGGTGTAATAAATCTCTCATCTACCTGGTAAATGTCCTGTATTTAACGGTGAATGCAAGTCAGGGTCCTCAGCTATACAAGGACATTGTATACCGGTGAATATATTTTTGCAGTATATGTACATTGTTGTTATTGCAATATATGTTGATTGTTGTTATATAGCTGTTTATCCTTTTGTTATTTATGTGTATTTCTGACTTGTCTGACTTTGGGAGAACGCAAAATAATTCTAATGTACCGGTACCATCTGGTGCAAATGCTAACAAACCTCTAATCTGTCCTATTCTATTCTATTCTATTCTATTCTATTCTATTCGGGGCGGCAGTAGCTCAGGTGGTAGAGCGGGTCGTCCAATGATCGGAAGGTCGGAGGTTCGAATCCCGCTCCCGCCCGTTTGCTGTCGTAGTGTCCTTGGGCAAGACACCTTACCCACCTTGCCTCGTGTGAATGTGTATGAATGTGTATGAACGTTGGTGGTGGTCGGAGGGGCCGTTTGGCGCGATATGGCAGCCACGCTTCTGTCAGTCTGCCCCAGGGCAGCTGTGGCTACAAAATGTAGCTTACCACCACCAGAGAGAATGTGTATGAATGAATAATGATCTCTGTAAAGCGCTCTGGGTGCCTTGAAGGGCGCTATATAAATCCAAGTCATTATTATTATTATTATTCTATTCTATTAGAGACAGAACTTTTAGAGACAGTTACATCTTTGGAGGATGATAGCTGGATAAATGTGGAAACTGTGAGAATAATCAAAGATTTGAACAATTGTCATTATGAAACTGCCAGAATCAGAATTAGAAAACTGCCTGTTTATCCTCATGACATGCTTTGGAGGTTAAAACTGAAGGTTGCCCTGCTGACTTCTCAGTCTGTCAATGAACCATTGTCAGATGGACACATCTGTCCGAGATTTCCTGTTTTCAACTGGGGCCCAAATTGACCTTTGCTCTGAAAACGATCATATGCTCTGAATAGATGGCAAGTCAGCCACTACCTGAGAGATACTCAGGGGTTTGAACTGTCCTGGGACAACTGTCCCATTGTACTTTAAGTTTAGCCTGCACGCATCTGTTCAAGATCTCAGAGTTCTTGTTTGTCCAGAAGGGGCCCGATTTGACCCCTTTTGACCTTTTGTGTTTTTTAAAGCTTAAGTTTCACATGTGTGGCTTCTTAAACCTCGATGTGTGACCATCTGTTTCCTGTTTCTGTCCATTGTCCATTCAACTATTTACTATTGGGTGTCTTTTACCCCCAACGTCTGTTATCTATACATTGTTTACCAAATATGGTTTTTCCTGTCATCCTTGCTGAATAAAATGCGCCAGACTGCAGGGAGAATTGGTCAGAAGGCCTGACGAGCTCTAAAGAGGAGGGCCGTGTTGCCCTAAAAGCTCCTCAAGACTTCTCTCCAAGCTTCTGCAGAAGCGCCTTGAAAATCATTCCACAAGTCTGTGTGTCTTTCCTAAGTTATTAATTTATGTTGTGATGACTTCAGGAACCTAACAGAAACATCTCCAGTGGACTGACCTCAGAGTCTCCAGTCTACAGTTTGGACTCTCCAGTCCACCAGACAGAAACTTCACTCCTGAATCCTGCAGGTCCTGGTTCCGACTCAGGTCCAGTTCTGTCAGATGGGAGGGGTTGGACTTCAGAGCGGACGCAACAACTTCACAGTGAGTCTCTGAGAGTCCACAACTAACAAATCTGTGATGAGAGAAAATATGATGTCAGACTGAACACCACCCCCCTCTCCCTGGTCTCATCTTTCTCCGTTACATAGATTCATCTCTGAGCAGCAAAAACATCAACTAGATCAAGTGTTTGAAACATGAACCTCTGGTTGAGGTGACTTCAGGTGGCCCAGAATAAAACAAACACATCTGACTTCGAAAGTTTTCGTTTTCAAGATCAAAACAAAATTTGAAGAACTAAACTGCTAACTGATGGTGTTATTGATCCATCTGGACTCACCGAGCCTTTCTGCAGTTCCTCACAGCTGGAATCAGTCTCAGTCGACCCCCTGGTGTTGTCTTGTACTTTTTCAGGTCCAACTCATCCAGGACCTCCTCTGACATCTGCAGCATGTAGGCCAGAGCTGAACACTGGATCTCAGAGAGGTCCTCCTCTGATCTGTTCTCTGACTTCAGGAACTCTTGGATCTCCTGATGAACTGAGAGGTCGTTCATCTCCATCAGACACTGGAAGATGTTGATGCTTCTGTCAGGAGAGATTTCATCAGTGATCATCACTTTCAGGTTGTTGATGATTCTCTGGATGGTTTCTGGATCGTTCTCCGTCTGGTTCAGCAGACCTCCTAAGAGTCTCTGGTTGGACTCCACAGAAAGACCATGAAGGAAGCGGACAAATAGGTCCAGGTGGCCATTTTCACTCTCCAGGGATTTCTGCATGACTCTCTCCAGGAAGTCATCTGTGGATGAGTCTGAGGAGTCTTCTCCCAGGAAGTTCTTCAGCACATCTGTGTTTCTGGTGGAGCAACAGTGGAGCACATAGACTGCAGCCAGGAACTCCTGGATGCTCAGATGAACAAAGCAGTAGACGGGTTTCTGGAAGACCTCACACTCTCTCCTGAAGATCTGGGTACAAACTCCTGAGTACACCAAGGCCTCTGAGACATCAAGACCACACTGCTCCAGGTCTTCTTGGTAGAACATGATGTTTCCTTTCTCCAGATGTTCAAACGCCAGCCTACCCAGCTTCAGAAGAAGGTCCCTGTCAGCCTCCGTCAGTTCCTGTGGACTCGTCTCATCTCCCTCCTGGTACTTGTTATTCTTCCTCTTTGTCTGGACCACCAGGAAGTGGGACAACATGTCAGTCAGGGTCTTTGGCAGCTCTCCTCTCTGCTCTGTGGTCAACATGTGGTCCAGAACTGAAGCAGTGATCCAGCAGAAGACCGGTAGTTTACACATGATGTGGAGGGTTCTGGATGTCTTCATGTGGGAGACGATGCTGCTGGACCGCTCTTCATCACTGAACCTCTTCCTGAAGTATTCCTCCTTCTGGCCGTCGGTGAAGCCTCGTACTTCTGTCACCCTGTCAACGTGTTTCTGAGGGATCTGATTGGCTGCTGCAGGTCTGGAAGTGATCCAGATGAGAGCTGAGGGAAGCAGGTTCCCCTGGATGAGGTTGGTCAGCAGCACGTTGACCGATGAGCTCTGTGTGACGTCAGACACGACCGGACCGTTGTTAAAGTCCAGGGAACGTCTGCTTTCATCCAGGCCGTCAAAGATGAACAACGGTTTCCAGGCAGCCAGCTGCTCTGCTGTGAGCTTCTGTAACGATGGATGGAAAACCTGGATCAGCCTGAGAAGACTGAACTGCTCATCTCTGATCAGGTTCAGCTCCCTGAATGAGAGCAGAATCACCACGGTGACGTCTTGGTTCTCCGAGCCCTCGGCCCAGTCCAGAGAGAACTTCTGAACCGAGAAGGTTTTCCCAGCGCCAGCGACGCCGTTCGTCAGAACCACTCTGATTGCTCCACATTGGCCAGGTAAGGCTTTAAAGATGTCCTGGCACCTGATTGGAGCGTCATGGAGGCTCTTCATCCTGGAAGCTGTCTCCAGCTGCCTCACCTCATGTTGGGTATCAACCTCTTCACTCAGTCCCTCTGTGATGAAGAGATCCGTGTAGATCCTGTTGAGGGGGGTTCTACTTCCTGTTTCATCAATTCCTTCAGTCACATGTTCACATCTCCTCCTCAGACTGGTCTTGTGTTCATCTCTGACCTCCTGCAGACCAGCATCTGCTGAAAGACAAGAAGAACTCTCAAACTAAAGAACAAAAGTCGTTCCAGTTGTCAGAAATGAGTCCATCAGCAGACAGATGTTCAGTCTTACCTCGTACAGTTCTGCTCTGACTGGCTGTCTGCAGTCCAGCTCTGGATCTTTTTCCACACTGGGGACAGGAGGACGGTCCTGGTGGAGCAGACTGGTCCCAGTATGAGCTCATGCAGCGTCTGCAGAACCAGTGTCCACAGCTGCTGGAGACTGGATCCTTCAGGACGTCCTGACACAAAGGACAGCAGGATGGCTGCTCCTCCACACCAACTCCTCTCCTCTTCCTCCCTCTGTGAACACATGTCTTCATCACTAAAGTCATTTCTGACTGTTGTAGAAAAACATCCAGATGAGTCTACAGTGTCCAGAAGCTCAGATGGTCTCAGAGAATAAAAGTCTGGCTGCTTTTCTGTTTGAATTCAGCCTCCAGACGGGAATAAAACTGATGCTTCCGGCAGATCACATTTATTTATGTCTGTTATTATATGAATATTGAACATAACTGCTCTAATGATTTATGCTTTCAGAAGAAAAGGGAGCTGCATACAAGTGTTCCAGTTGTACAAACTATTTGGTAGTATTTTGTATGTGATTTGAGGCGGAGTAATACATCTGACAGGTGGAGAGTTCAACGTGGTTCTACAGTTCAGCTGTGACGGGACTGAGAAGAGGAAGAATAAAAGGAGGAAGATGCTGGAATGCTGAGCCTGTCTCCATGTTGTTGTTTACTCCCCACCTGATATTAATTAACACTTGACTTATTATATTACTACTATTATTACTATTATTATTATTATTATTATTATTATGGGCATGCCAAGTAATGGCATGACCATATTGCAATCGTCCAGAATGGCCCAAAGGGCAATGTTGCTAGCATTTTGCTAACAAGCTAAAGTCGCAAAAGTCCCACGTCACACCAGCGGGTGTACAGCATGACCCCGCTCTGATGTGGAAAAAATGGGCATTATTTTTCTCAGTAATAGGGGTTACCGTGGCAACGCTAGATGCCAAAAAGCAAAAAAATAGGCGAAAATTCGGACGCTTATTGCTTGGCCGAACTTTATTGTAGAGACATCGTTCAAACTTTCAAACACTCGGCCCGATTAGTACTAATGGACCCTACAACCTCATTATGCTAATTATTACAGTTTTTGCGATATTGACCTTTATTTTTTTTTTCCGTTTGACTTGGACGCTTGTTGCTAGGCAACAGATTATTGTAGAGACATCGTACAAATGTTGCCTGACTCGGCACGCTGTGGAATTCAACATATTCAAATTTCATGAAGCTGTGATTTAAGGACATTTTATGTCAAAATCCATGACAAATGGCCCCATTCATTCGGATGGGGTTTTTTACCCTGGTGAAAAAAAACCTATCCGTTAACATAGCCTGACCGGAACGTGCACCCATGCATGGCATACATCGTTGGATGCGTCTCCATCGTGCCTCGATGGGCATTACTTTTCTCAGTCAAAAGCGTTACCGTGGGGGGCGATAGACGCCAAAAAGCGCACCCCATTATTAACTATTGGGAGCACAGGAATGAATGCAATACAACCGTAAACACCTCAAATTGACATAAAACCACCCCAAACACAACCCCTACAGCCCCAAACCAAAGCAGCGAGAGGGGACGAATGGCCAGTAGGGCATGCCCATATCAAAATTTCCTGAAATTTTCCAGTTATTATTATTATTATTATTGTGATAGTATATCATATTATTATTAGTATAGATATCGGATAGGTGAATGGATGAATGAATGGGATGCCTGGGTCTGGGGCCCTCCGTTGTCAGGCCCGCGCGGGTGTCGTCCTGTTGGGGGGTTCCATCTCTCCGAGCCCGTCTCCGGTCCCCCCTGCTGCCTCCGCGGCGGGGCGCCCCTCTGGTCTTGGAGGGCCATTTTCGTGGGGGTGGGTGCTCCTGCCCGCGTCGGCGGCCGGGGCGGCTCTGTCTCTCCGGGCAGGCTGGCCCCTCGCCGGGTGGGGGTCGTTGGCCTGGAGGGTGAGGGCCTCCTGGCCGCGTGTCCGGCCCGGACCATGTGGCCGGGGATTGCCTGGGTCGCGGTCCGCCGCCGCGGGATCCCTGGCTGCTTCTTCCCGTGTCGTGGGCGCCCTGCCCCGCCGCCGGGGAGGGGGGGGGTCTCGCTGGTGGTGGGTTGCCTCCTTCCTACCTCTCCCCTCTGTGGTGTTGCTGGTGGCCTGTGTTCCGGGTTCTTCCTGGTCGGCTCCCTGGCCTCACTATAGATACACTTCAGGTGGAGCTTTGTTTGGTTTATTACACACACATACACACACACGCACACTTGCTTATGGTTGTCCATCGAGTCCGATGACGACGACTTCTATCAGTGAGTTCGTTGGTGGCTGAATAGCCCTATCCTGGATCCACAAACCCTACTGCAGGTAGGGCACGTAAATGTGGTGGTGGTGGCGGCAACAGCAACCGTAGGTGTGTTCCTCCTGAGTCTTCTCTCCTGTCTCCTGGCTGTCCGCTCCTCCTCCAGCAGGCGAGTGCCATCCTGGCACAGCTGACGGCAGGTGTTACGATCAGCAGCCACAGCTTCCAGGGCCTCAGGTCTGATTTTACACTTCCTTAATGCAGTCTTCAGTTAGTCTTTATAACGCTTCTTCTGCCCTCCAGCTGAGCAACGACCATAGTGTAGCTGGCCGTATAGCACTTTGCGAGGCAGGCGGTCTGACGGCATCCTTACTACGTGGCCCAGCCATCGTAATTGGTGCTGGGTGATCGTGGCCTCAATACTCCTACAGTTGGTTTTTGAGAGTACCGTATTTCGGAATGAGGCACACGATCACGCCACGTAATCCCCAGGATGCGCTGAAGGCAGCGTATGTGAAACTGTTCTAGGGCCTTGATGTGGCGGCTGTAGGTTACCCAGGCTTCACAGCTGTACAGGAGGGTAGTGAGGCAGATGGCTTGATAGACAGAGACCTTTGTGCGAAGATGGAGGTTCTTGTTTTGGAAGACCCGACGCCTGAGTCTCCCAAAAGCAGCCGCTGCCTGCTTGATCCTGTTCCATCCACGCACACATACCCACACATAGCCACACTCACGTATACATATTCACGCACGCACCCACACATAGCCACACTCACGTATACATATTCACGCACGCACACGCGCACACACACACACACACACACACACACACACACACACACACACACACACACACTTACATTTAGCCACACATACATATACACGCTCATACACACACACACACACACACACACACACACACACACACACACACACACACACACACACACATATATAGCCACTCAGTCACATATGTATACATACACACACATACACAGCCACACAAACATATACATACACACACACACACACATACACACACACACACACAGCCACGAAGACATGTACACACACACACACACATGATCATATACATACACGCACACACACACACATAGACATACATACTGGCTTGTTCACCTGCATGCTCGCTCTGTAGTTTTTGGGGTTAGTTAGCGGTAGCTTAGCTCAGGCTCTGATTTGGGTTGATTGCTGCTTGTGTTTTGGTCGGCTCCGTATTGGTTTTGTTGGTTTTGTGTTTTGTTTGTGGTTTTTGTTGCGGATTTCCAGTGCTTGACGTGTGCCTCCGTGTGTTCCTGCTTCCTGGATTGGCAGTGGATGTAGTTTATTAAAACTAAATCTCATCCAATTATATGGAAGTTTATGTTTTATAATTCTATTTAATCTATCTATTTATAATTAGCAAAACAAATATCACTGATTAGTTTTTAATGTCATCAACGAGTACTAGAGTCCTAAAACTTCTGCAGACTCTCCTGGACCGATCTGGAGAGGTGGTTTCATCTTGAACCAAACTCTGGTCTCTGAACCAGCAGGACCACATGGTTGAGGAACACAGAAGACTCCGTGGTGGAAAAACAGGAACGAGGAGGAAAAAGTAATGTTTGAAGAACCTAAATCATCAAATAAACCACCATGGACAGAAAATATAAAGTCATGATGAGTAATAAAATCAGTTAACAACAGTTGTCTTACTTTGTGTCTGAGGGTCCAGGTTCTTTACTGAACACTGGAGGTAAATCTTTGGACCGGTCACTCTTCATAGACAGACAGATGGATCCTGGAGACTCTGGTCTCTGACTGCGGTACCGACCTCTGCAAACACAAATTCACATCAGTCACTGATAATATTGATGATGATCACTGAAGAAGATCTACAGCAGGGTCTCCAACTCTGGTCCTGTCAGCCACAGTCCTACATGTGTTAGATGTTTCCTGCTTCAGGATTGTCCACCCCTGATCTAGTCTGTATCCAGTCCTGGAGCAGATTACTGCTTTCCTCTCCTCCTGACATCAGAGCTCATGTTTCCTCTGCAGGAACCTTCCACAGGGATGAGGGATCTTAGGACATTCCTGCTTCATGACCCTCTGAACATCTCAGTGATTCAAACTCAACATTTCCTTAATTGAACTGAAATTCTTCTGTTGATGACAAAGATAAATCAATTTACAGTTTTTGTACAGAGAATTAATATAAAAATGTCCTCCATCAAAAACATGTAAAAAGTTGGAAAAATAACTTGTTTTGATCAAAAACAACAATTACAAAATGTTGAGCATTTTACCTACAATCAAACCTGCAATAAGCCACAGCATTAACTCACGGTGGTAGCAGTAGTAGTAGTAATGGTAGCACTAGTAATAGCAGCAGCAGCAGGAGTAGTGCTAGTGGTAGTAGTAGTAGCAGTAGTAATTGTAGTAGCAGCAGTAGGAGCAGTAGGAGCAGTAGTAGCAGTAGCAGTGATAGAAGTAGTAGCAGTAGTACAATCAGCAGCAGTAGTAGTAAGAGCAGTAGCAGTGGCAGTAGTTGTAGTAGCAGTGTTAGTAATAGCGTTTGTCGTAGTAATACTGGCAGTAGTAGTAGTAGTAGTAGTAGAAACAGTACAAGGTGACCAAACCTCCTGAAAACCCTGTTTTAGTAGTTTGTAATGCCATGAACAAGTACTAGAGTCCTAAAACTGCTGCAGACTCTCCTGGACTGATCTGGAGAACTCTGGTCTCTGAACAAGTAGGATCACATGTTGAGGAACACAGAAGACTCCGTGGAGGAAAAACAGGAACAAGAAGGAAAAAGTGATGTTTGAAGAACCTAAAACATCAAATAAACCACCATGGACAGAAAATATAAAGTATGATGAGTCATAGAATCAGTTAACAACAGTTGTCTTACTTTGTGTCTGAGGGTCCAGGTTCTTTACTGAACACTGGAGGTAAATCTTTGGACCGGTCACTCTTCATAGACAGACAGCTGGATCCTGGAGACTCTGGTCTCTGACTGCGGTACCGACCTCTGCAAACACAAATTCACATCAGTCACTGATAATATTGATGATGATCACTGAAGAAGATCTACAGCAGGGTCTCCAACTCTGGTCCTGTCAGCCACAGTCCTGCATGTGTTAGATGTTTCCTGCTTCAGGATTGTCCACCCCTGATCTAGTTTGTATCCAGTCCTGGAGCAGATTACTGCTTTCCTCTCCTCCTGACATCAGAGCTCATGTTTCCTCTGCAGGAACCTTCCACAGGGATGTGGGATCTTAGGACATTCCTGCTTCCTGACCCTCTGAACATCTCAGTGATTCAAACTCAACATTTCCTTAATTGAACTGAAATTCTTCTGTTGATGACAAAACAAGATAAATCCATTTAAAGTTTTTGTGCAGAGAATTAAGATCAAAATTTCCCCCATCAAAAACATGTAAAAAGTTGAAAAATAACTTGTTTTGATCAAAAACAACAATTACAAAATGTTGAGCATTTGACCTAATTTCAAACCTGCAATAACCCACAACATTAACTCACGGTGGTAGCAGTTGTAGTAGTAATGGTAAGAGTAGTAATAGCAGCAGCACCAGGAGTAGTGCTAGTGGTAGTAGTAGCAGTAGTAATTGTAGGAGCAGCAGTAGGAGCAGTAGCAGTGATAGAAGTAGTAGCAGTAGTACAATCAGCAGCAGTAGTAGTAAGAGCAGTGGTAGTAGTAGCGTTTGTCGTAGTAATACTGGCAGTAGTAGTAGTAGTAGTAGTAGTAGTAGTTAGGGATGTCCCGATACCATTTTTTTCACACCGAGTACGAGTATTTTAATTTGTGTACTCGCTGATACCGAGTACCGATCCGATACTTCTACCACAAAAATAACTAGGCTAAAAATGCAATGAAAAATGCAATGAATTGGAAGACAGGTTTTATTTGCAACAGAAATTAAATTTTAAACAAAACTCGGCCAGCGGGGCTTTCCTCCGCGCTTTAGTCTCATCGCAGGTACATCAACTGCACATGTGCGGTGCTTCACCTGAAGCCGTCCGTGTGAAACAACCAGATGTGGGTAGTAACGAGTTACATTTACTCCGTTACATTTACTTGAGTACGTTTTGGGAAATTTTGTACTTTTAGGAGTAGTTTTGAATCACTATACTTTTTACTTTTACTTGAGTAGATTTGTGAAGAAGAAACTGTTCCTCTTACTCCGCTACATTAGGCTACGTTGAGCTGTTACTTTTCTTTTAT
Organism: Cololabis saira; assembly: GCF_033807715.1. Taxonomy (NCBI): domain Eukaryota; kingdom Metazoa; phylum Chordata; class Actinopteri; order Beloniformes; family Belonidae; genus Cololabis; species Cololabis saira. The sequence continues at coordinate 30,410,712 of NC_084608.1, forward strand.
CCCTTTTATCCGCGTACGCGTCAATCTCATGACATCACTGGGTGATTCTTTGGGAAAAAAAATGTTTTTCGCATTTTTTGTCACATATACACGGACTCAAACACACACAGAGTTTCTATGAGTTCATGGGCTTGTTCTAGTTCTGCCTGGTTAAAAAAGAAAAGTAAAAAGGCTTGAAATTTTGTTTAAGATTAATTTAATTTAATTTAGCTATTTTTTATTTATTTTATTGATTTGAATAAAAATGAAGATGATTATTTTGTACTTCAGACGTTACTCAACAGTTACTCAGTACTTGAGTAGTTTTTTCACCAAGTACTTTTTTACTTTTACTCAAGTAATTATTTGGATGACTACTTTTTACTTCTACTTGAGTCATATTATTCTGAAGTAACAGTACTTTTACTTGAGTACAATTTTTGGCTACTCTACCCACCTCTGGAAACAACATAAACAATCAAATAGAATTTAAAAAACAGGCTAAATGAAATGATGTTACACACTCTTGTACAGTAGGTGGCGGTATTCACCTTAAAGTTGGTTGCGATCCGCCAATAAAACAGAGAAGAAGAAGAACATAAACAATCCCATTCTTACAGTCCGGTTAGCCGGCGTGGTGCGTGGTGGTGGGAGGAGAGTGGTGCCGTTTCAGGCAAGGTAGTGACAATTAATGTAAGCAGGATGTCAGAAGGGTGGATATATTTCAAAATAAGGGACGACGACAGAAGCAAAACAGACTGAGGGCTGTCGGCGCGGCTAACGCGGCTAACCGGCTAACGCGGCTATGTAACAATGGGATTGTTTATGTTGTACTGTGAGTTACGTGGAGTGTTTAATAAAGTTCCATGTGAATAAGGTTTGTCCAGTTTGTATAATTAAGGAAGATAGAATTTACTGAAACATGGAACAGAGACAGAGCAGCAGCAGCTCTGTGGCTGTTCAGCCAGGCTTGAGACAGACCCGGGGAGCCGCGGGGCGGCTCAACGTCTCCCCCTAGCGGCGCTAACCAGTAACTACAAGTATCGGTTCGTGGTATCGGAGAATTTTACGAGTACATGAGGAGTATATGAGGGCAGTATCGATACCGATACCAGTATCGGTATCGGGGCATCCCTAGTAGTAGTAATAGTAGAAACAGTACAAGGTGACCAAACCTCATGAAAACCCTGTTTTAGTAGTTTTTAATGCCATGAACGAGTACTACAGTCCTAAAACTGCTGCAGACTCTCCTGGACTGATCTGGAGAACTCTGGTCTCTGAACCAGCTGGACCACATGGTTGAGGAACACAGAAGACTCTGTGGTGGAAAAACAGGAACCAGAAGGAAAAAGTGATGTTTGAAGAACCTAAATCATCAAATAAACCACCATGGACAGAAAATATAAAGTCATGATGGGTCATAGAATCAGTTATCAGCAGTTGTCTTACTTTGTGTCTGAGGGTCCAGGTTCTTTACTGAACACTGGAGGTAAATCTTTGGACCGGTCACTCTTCATAGACAGACAGATGGATCCTGGAGACTCTGGTTTCTCCTCCTCTTTATCCACACAATCATCCATCTTCTGGACTTCAGTCATTCAGAGACATGAACCAGAAACACCGACCGCATTTGAATCTGCAGACAGGAGCTGCGTCCGAAATTCCATACTTCCACCCTAATGAGTAGCAAAAACAGTATGTGAGATTTTTTAGTGCATCCAAAACATTAGTACATACACAATAGTATGTGCTATCCATACTCATTCCGGAGAAATTTATTAGTATGGATTGATGGACACTAGCTAAGCAGAAACTTCCCACAGTGCAATGCAGCGATGTTTGGTTGCTAAGTGCTGCGCAGAAACGTATATGTCATAAGTATAATATTAAGTATAATAATATTATTATATAATATTAATATTATAATATTCGTATATAATAATATTATACAATATCATCTTGTTTCGGCCAGGATAAACGGGAAAGAGCGGAGTGGTGCGCTGCTACTGCTGCTGTGACAGGAGTTGACAGGAGTTGTGACAGTTGACACAGGAGTGACATCGGCTGCTAGTCCAAGACGCGAAAAACACATGGAAGCGCACAACGAGCACTGGAAATCTGCAAGATAAAAAACAAACAGAAACGGGAACAGGCAGAGAAACGAGCAGCAACTATCCGGGACCCAATCACAGCTAAGCTAGTCTACCGCGACTGTCTAACCCCCAAAACTGTGGAGCGAGCATGCAGGTGAACGAGCAGATGTGTATGTCTGTGTAGATGTGTGTGTGTGTGTGTGTGTGTGTGTGTGTGTGTGTGTGTGTGTGTGTGTGTGTGTGTGTGTGTGTGTGTAAAATAGTCCAATCGATGTTCCACCTGAACTGTAACTATAGTGGAGGAGGGAGGGGGCAACCCCGCCACCCGCAAGGCCGACAAGGAAGAACCCGGAAGGCAGCCAGGCAACCAGCAACCCTACAGAGGGCGAGAAGAGGGCGGCAGGAAACCCACCGCCAGTGAGGCCGGTCCCCTCCCAGCGGCAGCCGAGTGGACCGGAGGCCCCCATGACCACGGGAAGAGGCAGCCAGGGAACCCACGGGGGTGGACTGGGACCCAGGCGAACCCCGACCACCTGGCATGGGCCGGACATGCGGCCAGGAGGCCCACACCCCCCCAGGCCAACGACCCCCACCCGGCGAGGGGCCAGCCTGCCCGGAGAGACGGAGCCGTCCCTGCCGCTGACGCAGGCAGGTGCACCCGCACCTACGAAAGCGGCCCTCCAGGACCAGTGGAGCGCACCGCCGCGCGGGCAGCGGTGGGGACCGAAGACGGGCCCGGAGACAAGAAACCCCCCAACAGGGCGACACCCGCGCGGGCCCGAAAACGGAGGGCCCCAGACCCAGGCATACCCATTCATCCATCCATATTCTATAATAATTAGGGCCCGAGCACTGAAAGTGCGAGGACCCTATTGTATCTGTGATGTTTATTAGGGCCCGAGCACTGAAAGTGCGAGGACCCTATTGTATCTGTGATGTTTATTATTATTATTAGGGCCCAAGCACTGAAAGTGCGAGGACCCTATTGTATCTGTGATGTTTATTATTATTATTATTATTATTATTAGGGCCCGAGCACTGAAAGTGCGAGGACCCTATTGTATCTGTGATGTTTATTAGGGCCCGAGCACTGAAAGTGCGAGGACCCTATTGTATCTGTGATGTTTATTATTATTATTATTATTATTATTATTATTCTCGCCGTAAATAAATTGCCTTTTTGGAGGCCTTAAAATGCTCCAAAACTCACCAAATTTTGCACACGCTTCCAGAGTCGCGTAAAATTACGTATTTTATGGGCGACAGGCATGGGTCAAAAAGGATTAGGCTCTATAGCGCCACCTATTTTATGTTTTTGAAGAGCCCCATAATATGGTTTGACTTACAGCAATGTCCTTTATGTGTCTATTATATCAGACAAAGCTCTACAAAAAAGTCTCTTGGACCCATGCTCTAAGTTACACAGGAAGTCCGTCATTTTGAACAGAAAATGTCATTTTTCATGAATTATGGTCATTTCCAGGCCTCGTACTTTAACGAACTCCTCCTAGAGATTTTATCAGATTGGCTCACAACTTGGTTTGTACAATCTAGACACATGGCCGACGCTAAATTGCGAAGCTTTTAAGTTTCTGCCAGAGGGCTTGACCGTAGTGATCCACCGAAGTTTGAGGTCATTTTTAAGCCTCGCCATCAAACATCAATTGGCTGTAATTCAGCAATACATGATTTGATGTTGTTGAAAACGTATGTGCATGATTGTAGACTGAGCCTGAAGACATCTATGGTGGAATATTCAGGATCGGTTGTAGCGCCACCTGTTGGCACCAGGAATTGTCATGTCTTGTAGTATGCATCTGTGCTCCAAGCGAGATCAGTTTATTGATCTCAAAGTTGGTCAGATAATAGGTAAGACATTGACGATGACTGACAGAGAAAACTGTAAGTTCTTATCAAAGGGCGTCGCTGTCAGAGGTTGTCAAATTTCGGTGTCTCGCCATGAACATAAAAGTTGTTGTAACTTAAACATAATTGGTCAGAACTAACCCAAAATCAATACATGTAATCAGGCTTCCATTCTGAACAAGTGGATATGACAATCTTGGATGAACTCCTTAGCGCCACCTTTTGGTCAGGTATACATTTTTCATCAAATTATGTGCTGTCATTGCTGTTTCATTCATCCAATCACAATGAAATCGACACATATTATTGTCATAAGCGTCCTTATTAACTGTGTTGAGTATCGTGGTCATAACTTGAAGGGAACTGCCATTTTACGTCACTCTGAATTTTTTGGTAAAATAATAATTTAAAATCATAGGCTTGGTCTTAAGACAATAAAATGTCAGATTTAGATACATTTCGACATGACTAAAAAATCATACGCTGGTACATATCGCTTTTGAAGAACTTTGTAACTCTCTTTTTCCAAAAATGTATTCATATACAATTAAATCATATTTTTGTCATGCCATGTCCAATTAACTTCGTAAACTTCGTAAAAATATTGTTTACTGTGATGTGAAAATATATTTTTGGCATTAAGGTGCGTAAAACGCACGATTGGTAATGAATATTTATTTAAATCCATTGGATTTAAAGCAAGCTGGCTCTGTGTGCCGGCCAGCTGCAGCGGAGCGGAGGCCGAGGGGGAGGGAGGAGGGGGGGAGCGGGGGAACGTTGCGTGCGCACCGTATTGACGTTCCTCACACGACATGAATCCTCCAGTGTTTTCACACGAGTCCCAACCTAATCTGTAAGTATTTTTTTATTGTGTGCATAATTGTAGAGTCGTCTTAAGACATCTATGGTGAAATATTCCTGTGGAATAGTTTTCACCAATGTATTTCGGCGGCGGATGTCTGTAATGCAGCTCGCTTTTTACCATGTCTTTCATGTCTCTGTCTTCTACCGAGACAGAGACCACTTAAATAAAACCACACTGATTTTGAGTCAAACCCGTCTTTTTAAATTCAATTTTTATACAGAAAATAATTACAGTGCATGTATTACACCTTATTTCACAGCAGCTTTGCAATTTTATTATATTATTATCGGCTTTCAGCCGAGATCTGGTCGGCACCGCGCAGCGCCGCGGAGGAGGTGCATTCAGGGACCGGTCGGAATTCTAAAAAGCCGATTATCCTCCTGGTGCGTTCAGGGACAACTGGAATTTACTGTATTTGGCGAGAATTTACCGTTGCTTCATTTGCTTAAAAATTATTTAAAGGTGACCTATTATGGCATTTAATGTATATTTTAAACAGGCATTGAATGTCTTAAAAACAAGCTTTTGAAGGTTTTTTCTACATAAATGAGAAATTCAGCCTCTGGGCCATGTCTTTATTTTTACCGTTTCTAACCTTCTCTATGAGGGATTCTGAGGGGAGGGGGGGCTATGTTAATGAGGCTCTGTGCTGATTGGCTGCCTGAATGACGTGTAGCAGGGGAGCTTTAAGCCTGAATCACAATTGTGGGTCAATGATGTATAAGGCCTTTGAGAGGCCTATTTTTAAAATACTTAAAATAAAGATGTATTTGGCCATTTTCCAAACATTTGGAATGTAGTGTGCATATATGTGAAAACTTAAAACAAAGGTATTTTAGTGTTTTTAAACCTACATTAATAGGGCAACGACCTTAAAAAAGTAATTGGGGGCGACCGTTATTTATCTCAAAATTAATAGATTTCCTTAACAAAATGTATATTTTAATTATCAGTAATTAAATTAACTTTTCAAGAAAGATAGACTCATGTGTCCTTTCATTTTTGAAAACCATTTTGAAATACATTTTATCTATAATGGAAGTGTCACCCTCATAAAGCCATTTATGCATACTATACCAATGATTTATATTTGAACCAAAACTCATAGACATTAAATTTTGAATTTGCGGATTTCCCAAGTTCTATAGTAAACCATGGTTTGTTAAGGTTTTCAGAGCTTCCTTTATCGGTACACACCTGTATCATAGCACAACTTAAAGAAAAGTCTCCTGGCGCCATGGCCCAAACCCAACAGGAAATCGGCCAGTTTGAATTAATCATGTAATTTTGGCGCAATTTATGCCATTCCTTCAGCCGCTTCTTCGCCAGAACCGTAACGTGCACCCAGGTGTGTTATACATCAAAATGTGCGTCTCCATCCTGCAATAACGTGCATAACTTTTCTCAGTCAAAAGCGTTACCGTGGCGATGATAGACGCCAAAAAGCGCGCCCCCAATTCATCTGATTGGTCCATACAGATAAAACTTCGTGCCTCAAGTCCCACAATACGCTTTGACGTACATGCACAAAAATCGGTACACACCTGTATCATGTCGCAAATTAAAGGAAAGTCTCTTGGCGCCATGGCCGAAACCGAACAGGAAGTCAGCCATTTTGAACATTTTGAATTCATCGTGTAATTTTGGCGCAATTTATGCCATTTCTTCGGTCATTAATTCAGCCCGAACCCTAACGTGCACCCAGGTGTGTTATACATCAAAACGTGCGTCTCCATCCTCCGACACCACGCATTACTTTTCTCTTTCAAAAGCGTTACCGTGGCGACGCTAGACGGCAAAAAGCGCGCCCACCCTTCATCTGATTGGTTCAGACAGAAAAAACTTTGCGCCTCAAGCCCCATGATACGGTTTGACGTACATGAACGAAAATTGGTACACACCTGTATCATGTCGCAACTTAAAGAAAAGCCAGGCCTGTCGATAAATTTGATATTTCATGGTTTGCATTAATGGGCGTTGCCTAACGGCTCAACAGCGCCCACTAGAATACCTTTCTCTCCCATAACTTTTGAAAGGTTTGACATAAAGAGTCGTGGGTGGTGTCATCGGACTCGGTATTGAGTCCTTGACCATAATTGGCGAAAATTAGCCCTGCCCCTTCTTCTGATTGGTTGTCCCTATTTCCTGCTATAACATTTGAATATTTTGACATAGACAGTCGTGGGTGGTGTCATCAGATTCTGTATGGAGTCCTTGACCTTCATTGGCCTGAATTAGCCCCCCCCTTCTTCTGATTGGTTGTCCCTTTTTTCTGCTATAACTTTTGAATGGTTTGACATAGGAAGTCGTGGGTGGTGTCATTTCTGATATGCTTATGGTGGGCGGTGGCCGTGAGTGCGAGGGCCCGTTCATCGCTGCTTGCAGCTTTAATTATTATTATTATTATTATTATTCTTGCCGTAAATAAATTGCCTTTTTGGAGGCCTTAAAATGCTCGAAAACTCACCAAATTTTGCACACGCTTCCAGAGTCGCGTAAAATTACGTATTTTATGGGCGACAGGCATGGGTCCACAAGAATGGGCTCTATAGCGCCACCTATTTTATGTTTTTTGACGAGCCCCACAATATGGTTTGACTTACAGCAATGACCTTTATGTGAGTATTATATTAGACAAAGAACTACAAAAAAGTCTTTTGGACCCATGGTCTAAGTTACACAGGAAGTCCGGCATTTTGAACAGAAAATGTCATTTTTCATGAATTCTGATCATTTCTAGACCTCGTACTTTAACGAACTCCTCCTAGAGATTTTATCGAATTGGCTCACAACTTGGTTTGTACAATCTAGACACATGGCCGACGCTAAATTGCGAAGCTTTTAAGTTTCTGCCAGAGGGCGTGACCGTAGTGATCCGGCGAAGTTTGAGGTCATTTTTGAGCTTCGCCATCAAACATCAATTGGCTGTAATTCAGCAATACATGATTTGATGTGGTTGAAAACGTATGTGCATGATTGTAAACTGAGCCTGAAGACATCTATGGTGGAATATTCAGGATCGGTTGTAGCGCCACCTGTTGGCACCAGGAATTGTCATGTCTTGTAGTATGCATCTGTGCTCCAAGCGAGATGAGTGGATTGATCTCAAAGTTGGTCAGATAATAGGTAAGACATTGACGATGACTGACAGAGAAAACTGTAAGTTCTTATCAAAGGGCGTCGCTGTCAGAGGTTGTCAAATTTCGGTGTCTCGCCATGAACATAAAAGTTGTTGTAACTTAAACATAATTGGTCAGAATCAACCCAAAATCAATTCATGTAATCAGGCTTCCATTCTGAACAAGTGGATATGACAATCTTGGATGAACTCCATAGCGCCACCTTTTGGTCAGGTATACATTTTTCATCAAATTATGTGCTATAATTGCTGTTTCGTTCATCCAATCTTAATCCAATCGACACATATGATTGGCAGTAGGTCCCTTGTTGACCGTGTCGCGTATCGTGGTCGTAATTTGAAAGGAATTGGCATTTTTATGTCACTCTGTATTTCTGGTAAAATATTATTTAAAAATCAGAGATTTTGTGTAAGGAAAATTAAATGGCAGTTTCAGATAGCTTACAACAGGACTAAAAAATCATACACTGGAACATATTATTTTCGAACAACTCCGTCACTCTAAAAATTAAAAAAATGAACTAATAACATAAAAAGCTATGTCTTTGTCACAAAATGTCAAAATTAACATCCGACTACATAGATATGTTGTTTACTATAATGAGAAAATATCTTGTGAATTTCATAAGCCTGAGTGGGACCGGTGATTTTCTATTAATATTTATGTTAAATTCACTGGATTCTTAACTCTGACTGACTGCCTGCAGCGGGTGACAGCCAGAGGAGAGTAGAGAGGGTGGGGGGGGCTTGTTATGCGCGCGCATCTCCCGCAGGGGGGCGGGGCATGTGAGCTGACGTTCAGCGCGGCCGCCATCTTGGATAAGGTACCGACGGCCATCTTGGAGAGGCTGGCAGAGATTTAGTTATGAAACAGGACGCTGTCACACATTAAAAATACGCACTTTTATGCTGAAAGACTTTGTATTATGCTCTTTTACAAAGACATGGTATGGAATATTGATAAATGTATAAATTAATTAATTGTATAAAGAAACAAGTTTGATTGTTCATTTGAATGTATTTGAAGGCGAGAGGGGTGTGTTGTTGTATTTATTTATATATATTTATTTATTTATTTGAGAGTGAGAGTGAACTTTGTAATATTATAAGTCCTCTTGGCTTACTATTCCTATCCATTTTTCATTGACTGTTTTTTGTTTTTTTTTATAGCAAAAGGTGCAAATAAAAATATACACCGTCGGAATTCGGAAACTGATGATTATTTCTTCATCCACTGCATCTTTCATCCACTGGTGCGTTCAGGGACAATTGGAATTTACTCAATTTGGCGAGAATTGACCATTGTGGTTTCTCCTGTTTACTGGTGTGATGAGTGATATCTAAATATTGTAATCATTAAAGGAGCTTGAGGCTCATTTTAAGAAATGAGACTCTCTAGCGCCACCCTTCGCCACGACGGACGTTGGGGGTACTGCAGCCAACAGCGAAGCCGGCACGGGAGAACGGGGAGAACGCGCATGCAGCGTCATGTGACGTCACATCCGCAGGACAGCGCGGGAAATTCCGGGCACAATTGCAGCACATTTTGCAGCACACAGCCTGTTCAAGGCAAAGGAGAGATACACTAGAGGGCTCATTCTTTTTGGTTTGGAACGCTTCATCTGACATTATTACTAGAAAACTTAAAACGTATACACATTTTTTTCATAAATCCTGCCTCAAGCTCCTTTCATTACCAACTTCATCTAATTAATGTTTTTCATCTAACCTCAGTAGTGTGAGATATTGTTTCAATGGGAAACTGCACACAAACTCAGCGGCGGTTGGTGTTGTTTTTCCTATGGGCAAGCCAGGCCTGGTGATAAATTTGATATTTCATGGTTTGCATTAATGGGCGTGGCCTAACGGCTCAACAGCGCCCACTAGAATACTTTTCTCTGCCATAACTTTTGAATGGTTTGACATAGAGAGTCGTGGGTGGTATCATGGGACTCGGTATTGAGTCCTTGACCATAATTGGCGAAAATTAGCCCCGCCCCTTCTTCTGATTGGTTGTCCCGATTTTCTGCTATAACTTTTGAATGGTTTGACATAGAGAGTCGTGGGTGGTGTCATCACATTCTGTATGGAGTCCTTCACCTTCATTGGCCTGAATTAGCCCCGCCCCTTCTTCTGATTGGTTGTCCCTTTTTTCTGCTATAACTTTTGAATGGTTTGACATAGGAAGTCGTGGGTGGTGTCATTTTTGATATGCTTATGGGGGGCGGTGGCCGTGAGTGCGAGGGCCCGTTCATCGCTGCTTGCAGCTTTAATTATTATTATTATTATTATTCTCGCCGTAAATAAATTGCCTTTTTGGAGGCCTTAAAATGCTCCAAAACTCACCAAATTTTGCACACGCTTCCAGAGTCGCGTAAAATTACGTATTTTATGGGCGACAGGCATGGGTCAAAAAGGATTAGGCTCTATAGCGCCACCTATTTTATGTTTTTGAAGAGCCCCATAATATGGTTTGACTTACAGCAATGACCTTTATGTGTCTATTATATCTGACAAAGCCCTACAAAAAAGTCTCTTGGACCCATGCTCTAAGTTACACAGGAAGTCCGTCATTTTGAACAGAAAATGTCATTTTTTATGAATTCTGGTCATTTCCAGGCCTCGTACTTTAACGAACTCCTCCTAGAGATTTTATCAGATTGGCTCACAACTTGGTTTGTACAATCTAGACACATGGCCGACGCTAAATTGCGAAGCTTTTACGTTTTTAGCAGAGGGCTTGACCGTAGTCATCCGGCGAAGTTTGGGGTCATTTTTAAGCCTCGCCATGAAACATCAATTGGCTGTAATTCAGCAATACATGATTTGATGTGGTTGAAAACGTATGTGCATGATTGTAGGCTGAGCCTGAAGACATCTATGGTGGAATATTCAGGATCGGTTGTAGCGCCACCTGTTGGCACCAGGAATTGTCATGTCTTGTAGTATGCATCTGTGCTCCAAGCGAGATGAGTGTATTGATCTCAAAGCTGGTCACTTTAATAGGTAAGACATTGACGATGACTGACAGAGAAAACTGTACGTTTTTCTCAAAGGGTGTCGCTGTCAGAGGTGGTCATTTTTCGGTGTCTCACCATGAACATAAAAGTTGTTTTAACTTTCAAATATTTGGTCCAAATTGACCCAAAATCCGTACATTTAATCAGGCTTCCATTCTGAACAAGTGGATATGACAATCTTGGATGAACTCACTCACTTTTTTCAAAATATGAACTAATCTCCAAATAAATTATAATTTTGTCATGCAATGTCCAATCAACTTCCAACTTTGCAAATATGTTATTTATTGTGATATAAAAACAATGTCGATTTGAGCAGTTTAGATCAAACAGGCGAGTTTTACTGATTTTTTCTGGTTTGAATTGAAAGCTGAGTTTTCATCCCTGTGAGAAGTGCAGCTCTCACACTGGAGAGGGAGGCGGGGCTGAGTTTTCCCTTAGGCCAGCAGCTTGTGAGTAGGGCAAGATGATTGGTTTGTTCCGATTAACACCCGCCCCAACAGCCCGTATCAACCAAACAGACAGGAAGGTGTGTGCGTCTGTGCGTGTGTGTATGTGTTTAGCAGAGAGGAGACGCGCTACACATGAAGCTGAGCTCGTTCCAAAGATAAAGTAAGTTAACTTGAAATTAAAATAAGGATTTAGATTTTAAAATGACTGATTTACAAGACACTTCATTATAATTATTATTTACTGATTTTGAAAGTTATTCTTGCAACAAATGGGATATATAATCAGTAGGACTACTCGAGTTGAGGGGGGGTGAGGGGGCATCCCCCCTGAAATAAAAACGGTCCAAATCATCCCCCCAGTAAAACTGTCATCCCCTCTTTCCATCCCTTATGTCATTTCATCAATGAATGTGGTTTTACTGCTATTTCAACAGTCCGGACGCCGTCCTCCGCGGACCCAGGCACTTCTATTTTAACCAGCGCAGCGTTACTTTATGGCATTTGTTCAGCAGACCTTACAGACCAATTGCATACGAGTTAAGCCATCCCACGTGATGCTGCTCAGCCAATCAGATCTGTGGAAACAGCATGACTGGGTCAATGACGTGACGCCTATATTTTCTGAAAAAAACTGTTTTTTTTTTCGATTCAAAAAAGGTTTAAATGGATATAAAAATATCATATATATGAACTACCTGTCCAACATATGGACTCACTTGAATTTTACAAAATATACTAGTTACTTGGGATTTTGTTGTTGTTTTAAGCGTCAAAATGTCATGTGGTGCGACCGTCCGACCAGGACTCTGGTTTTGAAAACTTTTTTTGAGATCACTAATGTATTTAAATCAATCTTCTGCTCAATCTGGCATGGCATCTGGCGCGACCATTAAAAAAACAACCATTTTTGTAAAATACTGAAAACTTGTACAAAAAAAAGATGTCAAGATGTTAAGGAAATTAATTTATTTTAATATGAATCATGGTTGTACCACATTACCCTTTTTAAGGCTAGTGCCAATTCATCTTGACAAAAAACTCAATTAGAATTTTTTTATGTGAATTTATGTGTACACAATATTCTTAATGTTTGAACTACTGCAATAGATTTTTTATTTATTTATTATGATGTATTATGATGTTCTGGACCTCCGCTTAAGTACATTTTCTCTGACTGGACCTAAAGTTTTAGTTGAATACCCCTGATTTAGAGTCATCACCAGAAAAATAACACCAGAAAAATAACTTATTTGACAATTTTCACCTGTTTCAAGTAAATTTTAACTTGAAATAAGTAAAAAAAAATCTGCCAGTGGGACAAGATTTATCTTCTCATTATTAGCAAAAAATTTTTGTGGGATAATACCAGATTCAAGTGACAAAGAAAAAATACACATTAAAGGAACAATAATTGATCAATAATTGATCAACTGTTTTGATCAGATAGGCTGTAATATCATCATGGCCAGCAGAAGAAGTTTTAAGGTTCTTAATATCAAGTACCTCCAAAGGCTTTATTGGTTCAAAATGATTTAAAGAGGGATAACCTTGATTTATAGAGCTTGTTTTTCCTTATAGCGAATTTCCTAAGTTCTATATGGTTTGTTAAGGTTTTCAGAGCTTCTTTTATCTTTATAAATAAGATAAAGGTTGTGTTTAGAATTGCACTGTGTGGCACGAAGCTTTCATCCATCCAGTGTGCTGTTAAACTTAAAAGTAAAAACGTTTTACTACCTCCTCGAAACACTGACTTTGCAAGTATTGCAAGTTGCAGTCGCATGTGCTGGCTGAGGTAATGTGACAAAATTCCATATCGCAGATCCTTTAGCTCGCTCCATTTTGAAAAGTGTAGACTTCCGCACGGCGTGCTGACATTACGTGACTAGCGTGTGACAACACTCACAGAGCACACATAGAATTAGAATTGAATAGATCTGCTCCTATGGATTGGCCCATTGTTACCGATACCCGATCTAGAGTTGTTTTCAATATCGATCCCGAAACAAAAATACAAATATCAGATCGGTGCATCCCTAATAGTGATGTTTATTTTTCCATATGAAATTAAAATGTATTCTATTCATTTCTTTTATAATCTTTGGTGGGATTACAAGAGAGTATGCTGGATAGATTAACCTGGATAATGATTCAATTTTGGTTAACAATTTTTTTCAGAGGTTTTCAGAGCTTCCTTTATCTTCCTTTATCGGTACACACCTGTATCATGTAACAACTTAAAGAAAAGTCTCTTGGCGCCATGGCCGAAACCCAACAGGAAGTCGGCCATTTTGAACATTTTGAATTAATCGTGTAATTTTGGCGCAATTTATGCCATTTCTTCGGTCATTAATGCGGCCCGAACCGTAACGTGCACCCAGGTGTGTTATACATCAAAACGTGCGTCTCCATCCTCCGACACCACGCATTACTTTTCTCTTTCAAAAGTGTTACCGTGGCGACGCTAGACGGCAAAAAGCGCGCCCACCCTTCATCTGATTGGTTCAGACAGAAAAAACTTTGCGCCTCAAGCCCCACAATACGGTTTGACGTACATGAACGAAAATCGGTTACACCTGTATCATGTCGCAACTTAAAGAAAAGCCAGGCCTGTCGATACATTTGATATTTCATGGTTTGCATTAATGGGCGTTGCCTAACGGCTCAACAGCGCCCACTAGAATACTTTTCTCTGCCATAACTTTTGAAAGGTTTGACATAAAGAGTCGTGGGTGGTGTCATGGGACTAGGTATTGAGTCCTTGACCATAATTGGCGAAAATGAGCCCCGCCCCTTCTTCTGATTGGTTGTCCCTATTTCCTGCTATAACATTTGAATGTTTTGACATAGGAAGTTGTGGGTGGTGTCATGGGATTCTGTAATGAGTCCTTGAGCTTCTTTGACCTTAATTAGCCCCGCCCTTTCTTCTGATTGGTTGTCCCGATTTTCTGCTATAACTTTTGAATGGTTTGACATAGAGAGTCGTGGGTGGTGTCATCAGATTCTGTATGGAGTCCTTGACCTTCATTGGCCTCAATTAGCCCCGCCCCTTCTTCTGATTGGTTGTCCCTTTTTTCTGCTATAACTTTTGAATGGTTTGACAAAGGAAGTCGTAAGTGTCATTTCTGATATGCTTATGGGGGGCGGTGGCCGTGAGTGCGAGGGCCCGTTCATCGCTGCTTGCAGCTTTAATTATTATTATTATTATTCTCGCCGTAAATAAATTGCCTTTTTGGAGGCCTTAAAATGCTCAAAAACTCACCAAATTTTGCACACGCTTCCAGAGTCGCGTAAAATTACGTATTTTATGGGCGACAGGCATGGGTCCACAAGAATGGGCTCTATAGCGCCACCTATTTTATGTTTTTTGACGAGCCCCACAATATGGTTTGACTTACAGCAATGACCTTTATGTGTGTATTATATTAGACAAAGAGCTACAAAAAAGTCTTTTGGACCCATGGTCTAAGTTACACAGGAAGTCCGGCATTTTGAACAGAAAATGTCATTTTTCATGAATTCTGATCATTTCTAGGCCTCGTACTTTAACGAACTCCTCCTAGAGATTTTATCGAATTGGCTCACAACTTGGTTTGTACAATCTAGACACATGGCCGACGCTAAATTGCGAAGCTTTTAAGTTTTCACCAGAGGGCTTGACCGTAGTCATTCGGCGAAGTTTGAGGTCATTTTTAAGCCTCGCCATGAAACATCAATTGGCTGTAATTCAGCAATACATTATTTTATGTGGCCGAAAACGTATGTGCATGATTGTAGGCTGAGCCTGAAGACATATGTGGTGGAATATTCAGGATCGGTTGTAGCGCCACCTGTTGGCACCAGGAATTGTCATGTCTTCTAGTATGCATCTGTGCTCCAAGCGAGATGAGATTAATGATCTCAAAGTTGGTCAGATAATAGGTAAGACATTGACGATGACTGACAGAGAAAACTGTACGTTCTTATCGAAGGGCGTGGCCGTTAGAGGTAGTAAAATTTCGTTGTCTCGCCATGAACATAAAAGTTGTTGTAACTTAAACATAATTGGTCAGAATTAACCCAAAATCAATACATGTAATCAGGCTTCCATTCTGAACAAGTGGATATGACAATCTTGGATGAACTCCATAGCGCCACCTTTTGGTCAGGTATACATTTTTCATCAAATTATGTGCTGTCATTGCTGTTTCATTCACCCAATCACAATGAAAGCGACACATATTATTGTCATAAGCGTCCTTATTAACTGTGTTGAGTATCGTGGTCATAACTTGAAGGGAACTGCCATTTTACGTCACTCGGAATTTTTTGGTAAAATAATAATTTAAAACCATAGGCTTGGTCTTAAGACAATAAAATGGCAGTTTCAGATAGCTTACAACAGGATTAAAAAATCATACGCTGGTACATATCGCTTTTGAAGAACTTTGTAACTCTCTTTTTCCAAAAATGTATTCATATACAATTAAATCATATCTTTGTCATGCCATGTCCAATTAACTTCGTAAACTTCGTAAAAATATTGTTTACTGTGATGTGAAAATATATTTTGTGCGTACAACGCGGGATTTTTAATCAATATTTATTTAAATCCATTGGATTTAAAGCAAACTGGCTCTGTGTGCCGCCCCAGCTCCTGCAGCGGAGCGGAGGCCGAGGGAGGAGGGGGGAGGAGGGGGGGAGCGGGGGGACGTTGTTGCGTGCTCAGCGTGGTGACGTCACTCACACGACATAACACCTCGTGTTTTCACGAGCCCGACTCCATGGTCCCGAATCTGTAAGTATTTTTTGTTGTGTGCATAATTGTAGAGTAGTCTTAAGACATCTATGGTGTAATAATCCTGTGGAATAGTTTTCACCGATGTATTTCGGCGGCGCATGTCTGCTTACAGAAATGCGCAGCTCGCTTTGTTCATCGACAGAGACCACTTAGTTGAAATGTACCGAGACAGAGACCACTTAAATAAAACCACACTGATTTTGAGTCAAACCCGTCTTTTTACATTCAATTTTTATACAGAAAATAATTACAGTGCATGTATTACACCTTATTGCACAGCAGCTTTGCAATTTTATTATATTATTATCGGCTTTCAGCCGAGATCTGGTCGGCACCGCGCAGCGCCGCGGAGGAGGTGCATTCAGGGACCGGTCGGAATTCTAAAATTACAGATTATCCTACTGGTGCGTTCAGGGACAACTGGAATTTACTGTATTTGGCGAGAATTGCTTCATTTGCTTAAAAATTATTTAAAGGTGACCTATTATGGCATTTAATGTATATTTTAAACAGGCATTGAATGTCTTAAAAACAAGCTTTTGAATGTTTTTTCTACATAAATGAGAAATTCAGCCTCTGGGCCATGTCTTTATTTTTACCGTTTCTAACCTTCTCTATGAGGGATTCTGAGGGGAGGGGGGGGCTATGTTAATGAGGCTCTGTGCTGATTGGCTGCCTGAATGACGTGTAGCAGGGGAGCTTTAAGCCTGAATCACAGTTGTCTGTCAATAATGTATTAGGCCTTTGAGTTATTTATCTCAAAATTAATAGATTTCCTTAACAAAATGTATATTTTAATAAGTATCAGTAATTAAATTAACTTTTCAAGAAAGATAGACTCATATGTCCTTTACTTTTTGAAAACCATTTTGAAATACATTTTATCTATAATGGAAGTGTCACCCTCATAAAGCCATTTATGCATGCTATACCAATGATTTATATTTATTTTAGATTTATATTATACCAAAACTGATAGACATTAAATTTTGAATTTGGTACAAAATTGCGATTCGTTGGTTACCCCACATGACGGGTGGTCGGCCCAAATGATGAGAAACAGCAGACAGTTTGATTTGAGACAAATTTAAAGACAAATATTAAAGAATCAGCATAACTATGTCATTGTATGTTCCTATGTTTTTCATAATAGGTCTTCTTTAAAGAGGGATAACCTTCATTTATAGTTAGAAGGAGAACCATGAACATTTTCAATATTTTTTGCAAGACGTGGAACCACATTTATAAAGAAATCATGGAATTTATCAGCAATTTGTGTATGCTCTGTTATCTTATGCACCATCCTGAAATGTAGACTGGGCTGGAATAGATGATTTTTTTTCTTGCTGAGTGATTCTTTCAATATTATCCATAGATCATTTATTTATTTCTAATAAGGTGGTTGTATTTATTCCTATAATTTTTGTATGTAGCACAATTTAAAGGACTAGGACTTTGTAAATGCCTTTTATGAAGCTTGTTTTTCTTTAAAGCAGATTTCCTAAGTTCTATAGTAAACCATTGTTTGTTAAGGTTTTCAGAGCTTCCTTTATCGGTACACACCTGTATCATAGCACAACTTAAAAAAAAGTATCCTGGCGCCATGGCCGAAACCCAACAGGAAGTCGGCCAGTTTGAATTAATCATGTAATTTTGGCGCAATTTATGCCATCCCTTCAGCCGCTTCTTCGCCCGAACCGTAACGTGCACCCAGGTGTGTTATACATCAAAATGTGCGTCTCCATCCTGCAATAACGTGCATAACTTTTCTCAGTCAAAAGCGTTACCGTGGCGATGATAGACGCCAAAAAGCGCGCCCCCACTTCATCTGATTGGTCCATACAGATAAAACTTCGTGCCTCAAGTCCCACAATACGGTTTGACGTACATGAACAAAAATCGGTACACACCTGTATCATGTCGCAACTTAAAGAAAAGCCAGGCCTGTCGATACATTTGATATTTCATGGTTTGCATTAATGGGTGTGGCCTAACGGCTCAACAGCGCCCACTAGAATACTTTTCTTTGCCATAACTTTTGAAAGGTTTGACATAAAGAGTCGTGGGTGGTGTCATGGGATTCGGTATTGAGTCCTTGACCATAATTGGCGAAGATTAGCCCCGCCCCTTCTTCTGATTGGTTGTCCCTATTTCCTGCTATAACTTTTGAATGTTTTGACATAGAGAGTCGTGGGTGGTGTCATGGGACTCTGTAATGAGTCCTTGAGCTTCTTTGGCCTTAATTAGCCCCGCCCCTTCTTCTGATTGGTTGTCCCGATTTTCTGCTATAACTTTTGAATGGTTTGACATAGAGAGTCGTGGGTGGTGTCATCAGATTCTGTATGGAGTCCTTGACCTTCATTGGCCTGGATTAGCCCTGCCCCTTCTTCTGATTGGTTGTCCCTTTTTTCTGCTATAACTTTTCAATGGTTTGACATAGGAAGTCGTGGGTGGTGTCATTTCTGATATGCTTATGGGGGGCGGTGGCCGTGAGTGCGAGGGCCCGTTCATCGCTGCTTGCAGCTTTAATTATTATTATTATTATTATTATTATTATTATTATTATTATTATTATTCTCGCCGTAAATGAATTGCCTTTTTGGAGGCCTTAAAATGCTCAAAAACTCACCAAATTTTGCACACGCTTCCAGAGTCGCGTAAAATTACGTATTTTATGGGCGACAGGCATGGGTCCACAAGAATGGGCTCTATAGCGCCACCTATTTTATGTTTTTCGACGAGCCCCATAATATGGTTTGACTTACAGCAATGTCCTTTATGTGTCTATTATATCAGACAAAGCCCTACAAAATAGTCTCTTGGACCCATGCTCTAAGTTACACAGGAAGTCCGGCATTTTGAATAGAAAATGTCATTTTTGATGAATTCTGATCATTTCTAGGCCTCGTACTTTAACGAACTCCTCCTAGAGATTTTATCAGATTGGCTCACAACTTGATTTGTACAATCTAGACACATGGCCGACGCTAAATTGCGAAGCTTTTAAGTTTTTAGCAGAGGGCTTGACCGTAGTGATTCGGCGAAGTTTGAGGTCATTTTTAAGCCTCGCCATCAAACATCAATTGGCTGTAATTCAGCAATACATGATTTGATGTGGTTGAAAACGTATGTGCATGATTTTAGGCTGAGCCTGAAGACATATGTGGTGGAATATTCAGGATCGGTTGTAGCGCCACCTGTTGGCACCAGGAATTGTCATGTCTTCTAGTATGCATCTGTGCTCCAAGCGAGATCAGTTTAATGATCTCAAAGTTGGTCAGATAATAGGTAAGACATTGACGATGACTGACAGAGAAAACTGTACGTTCTTATCGAAGGGCGTGGCCGTTAGAGGTGGTCAAATTTCTGTGTCTCGCCATGAACATAAAAGTTGTTGTAACTTAAACATACTTGGTCCAAATTGACCCAAAATCAATACATGTAATCAGGCTTCCATTCTGAACAAGTGGATATGACAATCTTGGATTGAAATCCATAGCGCCACCTTTTGGTCAGGTATACATTTTTCATCAAATTATGTGCTGTCATTGCTGTTTCATTCATTCAATCACAATGAAATCGACACATATTATTGTCATAAGCGTCCTTATTAACTGTGTTGAGTATCGTGGTCATAACTTGAAGGGAACTGCCATTTTACGTCACTCTGAATTTTTTGGTAAAATAATAATTTAAAATCATAGGCTTGGTCTTAAGACAATAAAATGTCAGATTTAGATACATTTCGACATGACTAAAAAATCATACGCTGGTACATATCGCTTTTGAAGAACTTTGTAACTCTCTTTTTCCAAAAATGTATTCATATACAATTAAATCATATTTTTGTCATGCCATGTCCAATTAACTTCGTAAACTTCGTAAAAATATTGTTTACTGTGATGTGAAAATATATTTTTGGCATTAAGGTGCGTAAAACGCACGATTGGTAATGAATATTTATTTAAATCCATTGGATTTAAAGCAAGCTGGCTCCTGCAGCGGATCGGAGGCCGAGGGAGGAGGGGGGGAGCGGGGGGACGTTGTTGCGTGCGCACCGTATTGACGTTCCTCACACGACATGAATCCTCCAGTGTTTTCACACGAGTCCCAACCTAATCTGTAAGTATTTTTTTATTGTGTGCATAATTGTAGAGTCGTCTTAAGACATCTATGGTGAAATATTCCTGTGGAATAGTTTTCACCGATGTATTTCGGCGGCGCATGTCTGTAATGCAGACTTTTTTCATGTCTTTCATGTCTCTGTCTTCTACCGAGACAGAGACCACTTAAATAAAACCACACTGATTTTGAGTCAAACCCGTCTTTTTAAATTCAATTTTTATACAGAAAATAACTACAGTGCATGTATTACACCTTATTTCACAGCAGCTTTGCAATTTTATTATATTATTATCGGCTTTCAGCCGAG
Source organism: Cololabis saira (assembly GCF_033807715.1). Taxonomy (NCBI): domain Eukaryota; kingdom Metazoa; phylum Chordata; class Actinopteri; order Beloniformes; family Belonidae; genus Cololabis; species Cololabis saira. The sequence continues at coordinate 30,431,335 of NC_084608.1, forward strand.
ATCTGGTCGGGACCACGCAGCGCCGCGGAGGAGGTGCATTCAGGGACCGGTCGGAATTCTAAAAAGCTGATTATCCTCCTGGTGCGTTCAGGGACAACTGGAATTTACTGTATTTGGCGAGAATTTACCGTTGCTTCATTTGCTTAAAAATTATTTAAAGGTGACCTATTATGGCATTTAATGTATATTTTAAACAGGCATTGAATGTCTTAAAAACAAGCTTTTGAAGGTTTTTTCTACATAAATGAGAAATTCAGCCTCTGGGCCATGTCTTTATTTTTACCGTTTCTAACCTTGTCTATGAGGGATTCTGAGGGGAGGGGGGGCTATGTTAATGAGGCTCTGTGCTGATTGGCTGCCTGAATGACGTGTAGCAGGGGAGCTTTAAGCCTGAATCACAATTGTGGGTCAATGATGTATAAGGCCTTTGAGAGGCCTATTTTTAAAATACTTAAAATAAAGATGTATTTGGCCATTTTCCAAACATTTGGAATGTAGTGTGCATATATGTGAAAACTTAAAACAAAGGTATTTTAGTGTTTTTAAACCTACATTAATAGGGCAACGACCTTAAAAAAGTAATTGGGGGCGACCGTTATTTATCTCAAAATTAATAGATTTCCTTAACAAAATGTATATTTTAATAAGTATCAGTAATTAAATTAACTTTTCAAGAAAGATAGACTCATGTGTCCTTTCATTTTTGAAAACCATTTTGAAATACATTTTATCTATAATGGAAGTGTCACCCTCATAAAGCCATTTATGCATACTATACCAATGATTTATATTTGAACCAAAACTCATAGACATTAAATTTTGAATTTGCGGATTTCCTAAGTTCTATAGTAAACCATGGTTTGTTAAGGTTTTCAGAGCTTCCTTTATCGGTACACACCTGTATCATAGCACAACTTAAAGAAAAGTCTCCTGGCGCCATGGCCGAAACCCAACAGGAAGTCGGCCAGTTTGAATTAATCATGTAATTTTGGCGCAATTTATGCCATTCCTTCAGCCGCTTCTTCGCCAGAACCGTAACGTGCACCCAGGTGTGTTATACATCAAAATGTGCGTCTCCATCCTGCAATATCGTGCATAACTTTTCTCAGTCAAAAGCGTTACCGTGGCGATGATAGACGCCAAAAAGCGCGCCCCCAATTCATCTGATTGGTCCATACAGATAAAACTTCGTGCCTCAAGTCCCACAATACGCTTTGACGTACATGCACAAAAATCGGTACACACCTGTATCATGTCGCAACTTAAAGGAAAGTCTCTTGGCGCCATGGCCGAAACCGAACAGGAAGTCAGCCATTTTGAACATTTTGAATTAATCGTGTAATTTTGGCGCAATTTATGCCATTTCTTCGGTCATTAATACGGCCCGAACCGTAACGTGCACCCAGGTGTGTTATACATCAAAACGTGCGTCTCCATCCTCCGACACCACGCATTACTTTTCTCTTTCAAAAGCGTTACCGTGGCGACGCTAGACGGCAAAAAGCGCGCCCACCCTTCATCTGATTGGTTCAGACAGAAAAAACTTTGCGCCTCAAGCCCCATAATACGGTTTGACGTACATGAACAAAAATCGGTACACACCTGTATCATGTCGCAACTTAAAGAAAAGCCAGGCCTGTCGACACATTTGATATTTCATAGTTTGCATTAATGGGCGTGGCCTAACGGCTCAACAGCGCCCACTAGAATACTTTTCTCTGCCATAACTTTTGAAAGGTTTGACATAAAGAGTCGTGGGTGGTGTCATGGGACTCGGTATTGAGTCCTTGACCATAATTGGCGAAAATTAGCCCCGCCCCTTCTTCTGATTGGTTGTCCCTATTTCCTGCTATAACATTTGAATGGTTTGACATAGAGAGTCGTGGGTGGTGTCATCAGATTCTGTATGGAGTCCTTGACCTTCATTGGCCTGAATTAGCCCCGCCCCTTCTTCTGATTGGTTGTCCCTTTTTTCTGCTATAACTTTTGAATGGTTTTACATAGGAAGTCGTGGGTGGTGTCATTTCTGATATGCTTATGGGGGGCGGTGGCCGTGAGTGCGAGGGCCCGTTCATCGCTGCTTGCAGCTTTAATAATATAATAATAATATAGTATACTAACAATAATAATAATAATTAAAGCTGCACGCAGCGATGGACGGCCCCTCGCACGTGCAATTTTCACCAATAAAGGTCAAGGACTCAGAACTAAGTCCGATTACACCACCCACGAGTCTTTATGGCAAACCATTCACAAGTTATGGCAGAAAGTAGGAACTATCAAATTTGAACCAATCATATGAAGGGGGGGGCTGAGAAAAGTAATGCGCATTGTAGCAGTATCGAGACATTTTGATGTATAACACACCTTGGTGCACGTTACGGTTTGGGCGAAGAAGCGGCCGTAGAAATTGCATAAATTGGGCTAAAATTACATGATTAATTCAAAATGGCCGACTTCCTGTTCGGTTTTGGCCATGGCGCCAAGAGACTTTTCTTAAAGTTGCGACATGATACAGGTGTGTACCGATTTTCATGCATGTACGTCAAACCGTATTGTGGGGCTTGAGGCACAAAGTTTTCTAGGGGGCGCTGTTGAGCCATTAGGCCACGCCCATTAATGCAAACCATTAAATATCACATTTTTCCCCAGGCCTGGCTTGCATGCAAAATTTGGTGACTTTTGGTGCACGTTTAGGGGGGCAAAAAAATGAGGGCCAGTACCACTGGCCCTGCCTCCTGGCTTTGACCACCGCTCCCCCTCCTGCCCCCCCTACACGACTCACACACACATAGGTCTGAGGGGGTGAGGGGTCCGGGGCGTGGGGCACACTGTCCTGGTACTCCCCCCCCACGATTTTAATAACATCTTAGACACCGCACATTCAACATTTAATAGAGATACACTTAACAAGGATACCTAGCGTCTTGGAGGGGGGGGTCATTGTCAAATATGATACCCTGACCTCCCCCTCCCTGTTTTTATTGCATTAGTCACATCCACTCAACACCAGGGGCGGGAGTGGGGCCTACTCCACCCGCGTTCCCTCGTTGGCCTGGGGCGGGGTGGTCGCGGTGCCCGGGTCTTGGCTGGGCTCGCCGTGCTGCCCGGGGGGCGGGGAGGGGGAATTGGTGAGTGAATGAGTGTCCTTGTCTTTGTCGGTGAGTGTGGGTATGAAAGGGTCCTGCGATGGAAGACACAAATTTGGGGCCTCCAACGGCAGGACAAAAAAATTTGCTACCCAAGGAAATAGGGCTGAACGATTATTGAAAATAATCTAATTGCGATTTTTTTCATCAATATTGCGATTGGGATTTAATATGGGATTATTTTTTCAAGGTCCTGTTCTCATGTATTTTTCAACTACACAAGCAATAAATCAGTCTGTTTTATAATAAACAATGTCAGATTTATTTAAAGTAGGGATGTTAACAATTAATCGATTTTCGATTAATTGCCGTTATGAAATTACCCGATTAAAATTAACGATTACAATTAATCTATTTATTTATTTTTTTCGTTTAATTTCACCAGCTGGTATTACGCCCGGACCACATTTAATGCGACACAATGCGCCGCGGCGCGCACATAAAGTTAGAAGAAAGAGACGGTTTTAGTAATATCATGCTCAGGCAATGAGTCTGCAATGGCCCAGACGGGAGACACATGTAGCTCAGTGCTTAACTTTTATTTTTAATCCACTCTATATTCTTCTGGTTGTTCTCCGAAATGTTCCCCTAAAGCCTGAAGGTTCCGCCTTAAATCGACGCAGAGCCGCCGCCGTAGCCTACGGCGTAGGCTCTGCGTTGTTGTAACGCGGAACCATAAATCAGCCTTCACCCGGTACATACATAGGTTTCTCTAAACATCTGTCCCCGCTACAGTTTTAACTAAAAGAAAATGTGCTCCAATACATCAGGTCTCATAATTTTATTTTGAACACTGCCAAAACTCTAACTTAAAACGTAACTAGAACTTAAAATTTGCTTGACACAAATGACACTATTATGGCTGCTGCTACTAATAGCCTTGAAGTGCACTTTATATTATATTCCTTGTGGTACAAAAATGTATTTTTGTTACTTTTGTATCAAATAAATATTTGATTAAGGAATACATTAAAATGGCTTATCAACTAATCGATGATCGATCGATAAGGTTATCAACTGTCAATTAATTAAATAATCGATAATTTGCATCCCTAATTTAAAGCACAGATTATAAAGAAAACAATAAAGAACAATAAAGAAAACAAATCTGTGGCTTTACCTCTTTAACAAGTCTACACACATCTGTACACATGAGTGTTATTATGGATCGTTATCTGAACCCAATCGCACAACACCAAACCGGGTTAAAATTTAGCCAAAACAAGGCGTAGTTTGATAGAAAAACACAGAAAAACTCCCACAGGGAGCAAAAAAAACCTTCCTCAAAAGGAACTCAGAACTTCTTCACAAATAACTCAAAAATCACAGGAAGAAAAAAAAAACACCAGCAAACTAACAAACAAACCAACAAAGCTCAGAGTTAACAAAACGAACCAACAATGAGCAACTGGCAGCCCCGCTGTTTAACCTCTCCTCCTGATGAGCTGACGAGCTGAAGGTTCAGGCTCACAGTGACTCAAGCCTGAATTAAGGTTCCGTGTTAAATCGACGCAGAGCCTACACCGTAGGGTACCACGGCGAAGCGGAACCATAAATCAGCCTTTATGGTTCCGCGTTAAATCGACGCAGAGTCTACGCCGTAGTGTACGGCATAGCCTACGGCCTACGCTCTGCGTTGGTGTAACGCGGGACCATAAATCAGCCTTCACTGTCCTCCGACGCGCGCCCTGCTCGTCGCCACGCGCAGCTCCTCACCACGCCGACTCCACACTCATATATTTAATACATTTATAAAGCCCATATATTTATAAAGCCCCGCCTGGCTGAGCCCTAACACTGAGGCCATGGTAGATTTAGGTAACGCGGCACTGTGGATTGTTTTCCCTGCCTGCTCTGCTTGCCCTGCTCACTCGCACATTACGTGACCAGATCACGTGACCAGATCACTTGACTGGTCAAATCGCAGCCTTTGTGGTTAGAAAATCTCGTTTTATCACATCGCGATATTATCGCAAATGCAATTAATCCTTCAGCCCTACAAGGGAACACGGGGAGAACATACAAACTCCACACAGAAAGGCTCTTTCACCAACCCCACCCAGGGTGTGGTGCTGAAGTCATGGGGGAACTAACACGCACTCAGCGCTAGGGTTGCACGGTATACCGGTACCAGTATAGTACCGCGGTACTAGAGTTTTGAAAACGGTACTATACCAGCATTTAAAAACAAACGGTACTTTTATATATTTTTTCTATGCAAACGAATTGGTAAATTGGAGCCTGTCTCTTTAAGCACGGCGGGCTCAGCGAGTGTGACGTAGTTGCAGAAGCAGAGCCGCCTCCCACTCCCACTCGCATGCGGAGGAGGAGAGAGAAACGAGAAGTCGCGTGAGACAGAGCGGGTTGAAATAAAGTTAAATAAATAAATATATAATAAATATAGATGGCAGCTAGCTGAAGAAAAGCCTGTACTTGTGGACAAAATGGGGGCCCGAAGTACGGTGTGGAAATATTTCGGGTTCAAACCGAGCGATAAGGGCGAGCGGCTGAACCCAGAAGCACCGCAGTGCGAGCGGTGCGACAACGCGTGTCTCGCAAAAGGAGGCAACACTTCAAACTTGTCCAAACGTTTAAAGGACAACCACGCGGACTTGTTCCACGACTTCAGTCAAGAACGACAACTGATAACTTTGTTCACCAGTTCACTGCACTGTCATGTCAATGAAAGAAGTACAAAGCCTCTCCCAGCCCGTAGTAAACCTACAGTAGCCTATACACAGAGTTAAAACATGTCCATGGTTAATAAATGCAATTTTTAAAATATTTTTAAAAAATCCACAGACTAGAATATAACTTTAATATATTTTTTATATTTTAATATTATTTAATGTTTCATATATATTATAAACCATTAAAGCAATGAATTATATGAATTAATTAATATTATATTGAAACACACTTTTGTAAAACATTCCATTAGCCTACAATATCTAATCCTATCCTACAGGACTGTATCAGTAAATTAGAATATTGTGATAAAGTTCTTTATTTTCTGTAATGCAATTAAAAAAACAAAAATGTCATACATTCTGGATTCATTACAAATCAACTGAAATATTGCAAGCCTTTTATTATTTTAATATTGCTGATTATGGCTTACAGTTTAAGATTAAGATTCCCAGAATATTTTCATTTTTTGAGATAGGATATTTGAGTTTTTATTTAATCTGTAAACCATGATCAGCAATATTAAAATAATAAAAGGCTTGCAATATTCCAGTTGATTGTAATGAATCCAGTATGTATGACATTTTTGTTTTTGTAATTGCATTACAGAAAATCACAATATTCTAATTTTCTGAGACAGTCCTGTAGATGATAGAATGAGCCTCAATTTATTTTTCTAGTTATGCCCATTTAATGTTTCATGTGGCCTATAGTTTCAAAACAAACATTTTGAACAATGAGAAAAAGTAAAATAAAGCAATGGCATTTAAATTAAAATGACCATGTTAATTAAAATACTGTACCCCCTCCCTCCCCCAATTACAGAAGTCTAGTGCTCCTGGCTCAGAGAGGGTGACACCACCCACTCAGAAGCAGGAGTTTTTGCTGCTACAGTATTTTATTTAACATGGTGACTTTAATTTGAATGGCATTGCTTTATTTTACTTGTTCACACTGTTCTAAAGGTTTGAACATTTTAGTATCCCATGCCAATTATTTATTTTATTCATTGTTGTTATTGTTCCCAAAGTCTGCTTTAAAATAAAGGAAAATATTGACATTTGAGAGTGTTCCACCTTTTTACAAAAAGTATCGAAAAGTATCGAAAAGTATCGAAATACATAGTGGTATCGGTATCGAAACAGAAATTTGGTATCGTGACAACCCTACTCAGCGCCCACAGCGTCCCCGGCAGGAATGGAACCCAGGACCTTCTTGCTGTGAGACGGCACTACCAGCTGCTCCACCGTGTCCCCAAAATATTTAGTTCTTTAGTTTCAGTCTCAGACACTTTAACAGCAGCAGAAAAAGAAGAAACAAACCCTCACCTGGTCTCCTCTGCTGCTCCGTCCACGTCGACATGGACTCTGAACTCTGAACTTTGAATCTGACAGGTGTTTTTCACCTGAGCAGAGCTCCCCCTCCCCCTCAGTGTACTTACAGGAAATCACATGACCACTGATGAAAGAGAGATTTTCAGTCTGACTCACTTTATCAGCAGCAGAAGAAGAACTTGAGACACGTGGAGATGACGTCACGGAGCAGATAAAACAGGGTCGACAACGACGGCTGATGATTTTCATAGAACCTGCATCAGTTGTCAAAGAGCCACGTTTTGGATTCTGGGAGAAAGAACAAGAACAGAATCATCAGGAAAGAACCAGATTGACCTTAAAGTGGTTGGTTTTGCTGCTTGCAGATGTTCTCCAGAGCAGAGACGGCTGCAGGAGACGGCAGAGCCAGGACTGTTCAGCTGAGCAGCCGGTATTTTACATGTGGTGACGGAGGCTTCGGTCCTTCTGGACCAGAGAGGAACCACAGACACAGAAGCTGCTGCTGAGGTGACCAGCACATCTGCTGATGCTGGACCTCATTTTAACTCTGACCCCCCATAGAAAATCCAGGGAGCAGCTGCTTCAGAAGTCACCACGTCAGTAAAAAGAGTCCACCGGTGTGAAATGTGTTCTCAGTATAAATACAACTGCTCTGTGAAGGTCTCAAATGTGAGTTCATATTATTCTAAAGCATATACATTTAATTCAGTATGTATTTCATTGTTTCATGAATCCTGCCTTGAAGAACATCATGAAACAATTTCAACTGTCATGACAGTTTGTCCACAGACACAAAGTTATTTTCTGCAGCAAGTCAAGACAAATCGATCCCAGATAACGGATCGATGCAGAGCCAGAAGACAAACTCATTCAGGAGCGTTTAGGGTTTTTGGATGATGTGAAAGACGCCTGACGTCTTCATGTAGCTCCAGCACATGCACTTCCTGAGTTGGTAAGGTGAGTGAAGGACAGGAGAAACGTCACAAACATGTCCAGATCTGCTGAGAGAAGCTGTGAATGTGACTGAAGAAGCTTTGAGGAGAATCCTCCCACCCCAGCAGCTCCTGCAACAGTTGCAGCTTTATCCTGCACAAACTGAATTCACCACATGTTCCTGTAAGTCTGTGTATGTGACAAATACATCTTTAAACTTTATTTATGACCAGTTCTTACTTCTGCTATTGTATACAGAACATTCAAAATGTTTAATACAACCGTAAATCAACAAAAGTTGTTAAAGCTGGAAGAAAAGTTCACTTAATGAAATGAAATGTTCCAGTTCATCCTCAAGCGTTTGGAGATGTTTCCAAAAACACATTTTTTGTGTGAATGTATTTGACTTGTAAAGATAAACTCAATCATAAAATCAAATCAATGCTTTCAAAAACAGCTGCTAAAGTTTTGTGAGCATAACGTGGGACTGCAGGCAGAACGATGAGAAAACGACTCTCAGTCCAGGTCGGGACGTCGCTGGACCTGTTTTAGGTCAATCATACGTTACAATTTACACATTACTATTTCATGTAGTGGGATGAACTCTTAGACGCCCAGCATCATTTTACCGGGACTTCCACCCTCTTCTTAAACATCTCATGGATTTATGCAACCACCTTTGACATTGGAAAGATGCTGATTCATTCAGACTCAATCAGAAGCTGTTTTAATACGACCTGTAAGCTCAGTCTGGGAAACACAAATGCTTTTACCTTTTCCTTATCATTTATGTGATGATAATAATACTAATAATAATAATAATAATAATAATAATAATAATAATAATAATAATACATGTAAATGATCATTTTAGCTCTCTGAGCTGACGTCACGCGGGAAACAGAACGCGGGAAGCAGAACGCGGAAGCAGCAGTGCAGCAGTGAACACAGCGTTTTGACAGCGTGGGAAAAAAATCCTACCGCTACCACTGAACTCATTCACCTCAACGGGCCCAGCACTTGGGCCCGTGTCGGTAAGTCCCGCTCTCTACCGGATCCAAACCCACCCGATCTGTGCCCACACACCGCCGCGGACTCCTCTTGGAGTCCTCGCGCGTAAGTTCCATTTCAGAACTCATCAGCTGAGCTGTACAGCACACGTAAACCGCAGCAAAAGCACGTCAAACACAGTTGCTGCCGTAGTTTTTGTTTTCTGGCAGAACGCGGGAAGCAGAACGCGGAAGCAGCAGTGCAGCAGTGAACGCAGCGCTTTTGACAGCGTGGGAAAAAATCTTACCACTACCACCGAGCTCACTCACCTCAACGGGCCCAGCATTTGGGCCCGTGCCGGTAAGTCCCGCTCTCTACCGGATCCAAACCCACCCGATCTGTGCCCACACACGGCCGCGGACTCCTCTTGGAGTCCACGCGTGTAAGTTTTATTTCAGAACTCATAAGCTGAGCGGTACAGCACACGTAAACCGCACCAAAAGCAAGTGAATTCACGCCAAACACAGTTGCTGCCGTAGTTTCTGTTTTCTGGTTCCTAGGCTACCCCATCTTCCCCCATGGCTCCACTCACCTCCCCTCATGACTGCGACAGCTGCCTCCGCAAATCCCAGAAGATCGCAGAGCTGGAGCAGCGCATTTCCAACCTCCACTGGATCAGGAATGAAGAGACTCGCCTGGACTCAGTGATTATTCTGGGCGCCGGTCCTCCTGCCAACCCCGCTGACCTGGACTCCACTCTCCCGCTGCCTGATGCCGGCTCCCCCGCCGCAGCGGTCGCCCCAGCTGATCCGGTCTCCACTCTCCCGCTGCCTGATGCCGGCTCCCCCGCCGCAGCGGTCGCCCCAGCTGATCCGGTCTCCACTCTCCCGCTGCCTGATGCCGGCTCCCCCGCCGCAGCGGTCGCCCCAGCTGATCCGGTCTCCACTCTCCCGCTGCCTGATGCCGGCTCCCCCGCCGCAGCGGTCGCCCCAGCTGATCGGACAGCCCCTGTCACTCCGCCCCACACTGTTGCTGTCCCCACAGCTACATCCAGCCTAGCCTCCCCAGTCTCTGCTTCACATCCGGATCCCCTGGCTGGAGACACATGGCTCTTGCAGGGGGCCAAGCCGAAGCCAAAATGGGTGACTAAAAGCCGAATTTCAGAGGCAACTTTCACCCTTAACCCGAACCCGAGGCTCGGGTCCCTCACGTCCACCCCTATCCAAACGGCACGGCCCACAGTCAATGGGAAAAAGCGAGGAACACCCCCCTCCTCCTCCCCTCCCCCCTGCGAGCTCCAGCTGGGAAACAAATACAACATCCTGAGCCTTGAGGATTTCCCTCAACCTGTCCATCCTCCTCCAGCCAGCCCCGTCACAGCCTCGCTGCCAGCAGCCCGAGGGGGTCGTGGGTCTGCTTCGGGTCCTCCATCGTCCCGGTCTGTGACCACCTCCTCCTCCCGTCGCAAAATTGTGAAGGAAGCTGCTCTCAGGGCGCGACGCTCCAGTGATCTACCCCGCTGCAAAGTGGCCGCAGCTGCACCTACAACCTCGTCAAGGTCCCCTCCAACAGAGGACCAGTGCCTGCCGCCCCGCCCCCCTCCCCCCCTGTTTCCCCCAACCACCGCTATAGTGGGGGACTCCATAATCAGGAAAACGCGATTTTTCAACGCCTCCACGCACTGTTTTCCAGGGGCCACAGTCACAAAAATGATCGAAATACTTCCAGGTTTACTCCAAACACTTCCCCTCTCGATTAATCGTATCATCCTGCACCTTGGGACCAACGATGTGTTCCGGAGTAACCCCGACGTGCTGAAACGGGACTTCAACAGCCTGTTTGCCATGTTAAAAAACTGTGGAAAATCAGTCTTCATCAGCGGCCCTCTGCCCACCCTGGGCCGCGGTGAACAGAACTTCAGTCGCCTCCTTCACCTCCACTTCTGGCTCCAGGCTGTCTGCGGTGTCCATGGCTTTCATTCCATTGACAATTTCAATTTATTTTGGAACCGCCCTTCATTCTACCGGCACGATGGACTTCACCCGAGCAAGCTAGGCAGCCGCATGCTTACAAAAAACATACAGCGCACTGTACACACCATTGACTACATACAGGACACTCATGCATGACTATTTACATGCCACGCCCACTCCCCCGTGCCACCAGTGCCTTCTTCTTCTCCCCCCTCCCTCGGTGAATCACTCCCCCTACAGGCCCCTGCTGTCACTACATCCATTGCCATCTCTGAATCGCTCCTCCTACAGGCCCCTGCTGTCACTACATCCATTGCCATCTGTGAATCGCTCCTCCTACAGGCCCCTGCTGTTATTACACCCCCTGCTGTCGGTCGCCCAATCGATACCATTATAACTGTCAGACCCCTCCGTTTCCATGTGACCTTCAAGGAGCCACGCCCCCCTCCCCGCACAGACCGCCATATCAATCCTGTCAATCACAGTGTACTCTCTCCCCTGCCCAAAGCAGCTGCATATATACCACTCACCTGTCTCAAACTCTGTCTTCTTAATATCAGATCACTAACCAATAAGGCCCTTCTCATCTCTGATCTCATCAACGACAAAACTCTGGACATTTTCTGCCTCACAGAGACGTGGCAACAGCCGAATGATTTCACTCAGTTAAATGCAACCACCCCACCTGGCTTTTCCTTTTTTAGTAAACCCCGCGCCACTGGAAGGGGGGGGGGGCTGGCTCTCATCTACCGTAAAAACATAAAAGTCACTGCTCTCACTGTCCCCCAACACTCCTCCTTTGAATGCCTAGCTGTAAAACTCTCTGGACCCAAACCCATCATCATCATTACCATCTACAGACCACCAAAACCCTCCGCTCTTTTCCTTACTGAATTCTCGTCACTGTTAACATCTGTATGCACAATGTCCCCTACTGTTATCCTCCACGGTGATTTCAACATTCATATTGACGACCCATCCTGCACCCTAGCAAACGACTTCACATCACTTCTAAACTGCCTTGGTATCACACAACACGTCAACCTCGCAACACATAGCAAAGGTCACATTCTCGATTTAATCTGCTGCACAGACATAACTCCCGCCAACCTCACTATCATGGACTTCCCCATCTCGGACCACAAAGCCATTCTTTATGACATCCACACCCATTTGCACAAAGTCAAAGAACAACGGATCATCTCCTTCAGAAACATCAAACACATCAACCCCACAGATCTCTCTACCCTTATCAGCTCCTTCCCCAATCCCCCCTCATCCTCCTCCCCTGCCGATCTGGTACAACACTACAATAACTGTCTCTCCTCCTCTCTCACTGCCCTGGCTCCACTTAAAACCCGCTCAGTTTCATTTACCCACTCTGCCCCCTGGTTCACCCCTGACCTCCACCAGCTCAAATCCACAGGCCGTCAACTGGAGCGACTCTGCAAAAGGACCGGACTCACTGTGCACATCCAAATGTACTCCGATCACCTTCAGCTCTACAAAAATGCACTTAATACCGCCAAATCATCATATTACTCCAACCTCATTAATTCTGCCACAGGAAACAATAGAGTCCTTTTTTCAACCGTCAACCGCTTACTTCAGCCTCCAAAAACCCTCCCTCCAGACATCTCCACTGACCAGTGCACCGCCTTCCTGGACTTCTTCAGCTCCAAAATCAACATAATTCACCATCAACTGGCCTCAACACGCTCTTCCACAAATGACCCACCATGGATAACCACCACCAACCAACCCCTCTCCAGTCCTCTCACCAATTTCACTCCGGTATCAGAACACACCATCTCAGAACTAATTCGTAAAGCCAAAACCACCACCTGTCAGCTCGATCCCCTCCCCACCCTGCTTGTCAAAGCATGTCTGCCATCCATTTCCCCCATGATTACCAAAATAATTAATTCTTCCCTCACCACTGGAACCGTTCCCCCAATCCTCAAACTAGCTGCCATCACACCCACCCTAAAAAAACCAGGTGCAGACCCATCTGACCTCAATCACTACAGGCCCATCTCCAACCTTCCCTTCATCTCCAAAACTCTGGAAAAGGTGGTAGCAGCACAATTACAGTCCCACCTAAATTCAAATAAACTCCACGAACCCTTCCAATCCGGTTTCCGCCCCAATCATAGCACTGAAACAGCCCTGGTTAAAATCACTAACGACCTCCTCCGTGCAGCTGACTCCGGCCTACTCACCATCCTCATCCTCCTGGACCTCAGCGCAGCCTTCGACACCATTTCTCACCCAATACTCCTGGACCGCCTGGCTGGCATTGGGATCACTGGTGTTGCACTCTCCTGGCTTTCATCTTACCTCACTGACCGTCAACAGTTTGTCCAACTACAGAACCATAAATCCGGATGCACGGGTGTCACAATGGGTGTCCCCCAGGGGTCAGTACTGGGTCCACTTCTCTTCACCATCTACCTCCTACCCCTAGGTTCAATTCTCCGTCACCATGGGGTCCATTTTCACACTTACGCCGATGACACTCAGATATATATCTCCTCCAACCCCACCGCTGCCATTCCTCCCGCTTCCCTCACCACCTGCCTACACGACATTAATACCTGGATGAGCAATAACTTCCTAAAACTCAACGGCAATAAAACTGAGGCTCTTCTCATCGGCTCCAAATCCACCCTCACCAAGTCACAACCCTCTCCCGCCCCTCCCATCATCATCGACGGCTTCCCGGTACCCTTTTCCCCCCACGTCAAGAGCCTCGGCGTCATTCTGGACAATACACTCTCATTTGCACCTCACATCCACAACATCACCCGGACTGCATTCTTCCACCTCCGCAACATCTCCAGACTTCGTCCAGCACTGTCCCAATCCAGCACCGAAATTCTGGTCCACTCATTCGTCACATCCCGTATCGATTACTGTAATGCTCTCCTCACTGGCCTCCCAACCAAACTCACCAACAAACTACAACTCATTCAGAACTCGGCCGCCCGGATCATCACCCGCATCAAGTCATCTGACCACATCACCCCCGTTCTTATCCAACTCCACTGGCTCCCAGTCCAATACCGTATCATTTATAAAAACCTCCTCCTCACCCACAAAGCCCTTCATAACCTAGCCCCCACCTACCTCTGTGACCTACTGAAAGAATACACCCCCTCCCGTACCCTCCGCTCAACCTCTGCTGGACTTCTTTTCACTCCCACCTCACACCTTAGCAGCATGGGTGCCCGAGCTTTCAGTTGTACGGCACCCAGACTCTGGAACTCCCTCCCCCCATACATAAGACAAATAGACTCCATCACCACATTCAAAACACAACTCAAGACTCACCTGTTTAAACTTGCCCATTCACTTTGACCGGTCACCACACACTACCTCCCACCATACTGTTCTGTTATCTGTACTGTTGCTCCTTGATTGTATGTATTGTGTATGTGTGTATGTATTATAATTTCTACTTTATTATTATTGTATTTCCTTTATTGTATTGTTTTGTTTTTATTCTGTAAGGTGACCTTGGGTGACATGAAAGGCGCCGTTAAATAAAATGAATTATTATTATTATTAAATTATTATTATTATTATTATTATTCAGCCTCACAACAACCCGTGAGGCTCATTTTTCCACATAAACAACAGTAAACAACAACTTCAGTGGACTCACGTGCTGCTTAATCAAAGCAACAAAGGACAATAATCACATCAACAATAACATGTTGCTAAGGAAGAGCATCCTCCCGTCTCTCATGGTGGTAAAGTGGTGAATGAGCCGTCGTAGAAACTCCCCACTGGCCAGCTAATTTCACAAACAAATACTTTGTTTCTGGAAAATGGTATTTGCCCACAACTTCTCTCCTCATAAGTCAACTTTATGGAACAATAAAGTAATTACAATTAGTAGAAAATCAGTATTTAAAAGTAATTGGTTTGATAAAGGCATTATATATGTAACTGACTTTATGAATAGTAAAGGTATTCTTTTAAATTATACAGATTTCCAAAAAATATATCATTTCAATTGTTCTCATAGAGAATTCAACAAAATATGTAGCGTTATTCCTCAACCATAAATTCACCTAATTCAGAACTTTTTGGTGCATAATACAGCTTCAAATGTATTACCAAATCTATTAATCGAAGGATGTATTCTGACTGATAAAAAGTGTGGTTACAAGTTTATTTGTAATATTTTTAAATCCAGATTGTTCCATGATTTTTGCAGAAGGATAATTCGACTGGATTCTTGCATGGTAAATATAAACAAATTAGATAAAGCACATTCCAAATTTATTAAATGGCCTATTTTGCCTAAAGTTAAAGAAGTACATTTTAAAATCTTGAATAAAAAAGGATTTAAATTTGAGGTAGATCAATGTTCCTTCTGCAAAAAGGAACTTTGTCTCATTTATTCTGGACAGACATACATAATTGGATATCTCTTAAAATTAATAATGTTCCACCTTTTGAATTAAGCCATATTATTTTCTTCATGGATGATTTGGAATTTTCTGTTTCTGATATAATTCATATAATTTTGTTACTGGGTAAGTACCATATTTATTGTGCCAAATGGAGAAATTGTAAACCCTCCTTCTGGGGTTTTATTAACGATTTTAAGATTTTTTTCACGTCTCAAAAGAGTACAAAACAAAAATGCAAGTAAAATAAATCTAGACATTCCTCTCCTTTTCTATGCTCCATTATATTTCTTTTCATATTGCATATTCCATTATCCTCTTTGAGAGTTTATTTAAATTAAATACATGACATTTAAGTAAAATAATACCAAAAAGTCCATCATACAAGGGCTATGTAAGGATATCAGTCTTCTAAATCAGTGGGAAAATGTCACTTCATACATGTTTTGTGCTTTTGTTGCAGTTATTAGTTTTAAAGATTTTAAATATAATCCAAATTCATATAAATCACAGCCAGTGTAGAGTGTAGATTACAGACTGTAATGACATTAATTAATGACAGAATACAGATGAAGATTGTTTTTGCAGTAGTTTGTCCTCGAAACAGACTCGTTGTCGTGCTTTTATCTTTTTATTGTCGATTTATTTTGAAATAAATAACCGGATGTACTTTTGTCGTATATCTTTGTTTAAACCTTCTAACTTTACACTGCTTGCAGTTACCATGTATAACCACCAGAGGGCGAACTGTTGCAATCCTTTATTGAAAAAACACCATAAACCACGGTTTATTACTTATACTGTAGAAATAAACCATATCATACTATAACTTTATTATACTATAACCAGAACTGTCACCTCGAGAAAAACCCTTAAAAAAGAGAAGAGACAAGCGGAGAGGAGCCGAGTAAATGGAAAAGCCCCAGAGGCCGCGTCGTTCTGGGAGAGAACCATTTAATTGTTTTAAACAGTTATTTAAACATATGCATTGATGAACATTTGTTTAAAACCTCTTGCATTTGTCCCCCAAACTGACTCCTTTAACCGTGAAACTGTGGTTTTGTGTTGCTTCTCACAGCCGGTATGTTTTTTTTTTTTTTTTTTTTTCTCAATTCTTTTATTTGTGTCAAAGGTTCATTATAAAACAAACATGGTAAATCTACATTTGTAATTGAAACGAGGTTGATAAAGGGAACAGTGGATTGGACACTGTATGTAAACATGAGAATAAAGTACAGTATATTATACAGTAATATAATATGAAAATAAGGTACAAACAATAATAAATAAATTAAATACATGACATTTAAGTAAAATAATACAAAGAAGTCCATAATACAAGGGCTATGTAAGGATATCAGTCTTCTAAATCAGTGGGAAAATGTCTTAACACTTCATACATTTTTTGTGCTTTTGTTTCAGTTATTAGTTTTTAAAGATTTTAAATATAATCCAAATTAATTTAAATCACAGCCGGTATGTTAAACATGTCCGGTCCTCGATTCTTCTCTATTTTAGGTTTCATGATCTGTTTTATGTTTCATGTCTTGTGTCATGTCAATATTGTCTTTTATTGCAGTTTTGCACTTTGGTCTGCTGTTTTGTTTTGTTTAAGCATTTAGATTCACATAATGGAGCATAGAAAAGGAGAGGAATTATTAATTTTGAATAACAAATAACGAGCAATGTCTAGACTTATTTTACTTGCATTTTTGTTTTCTACTCTTTTGAGACATGTGAAAAAATTCTTAAAATCGTTAATAAAGCCCCGGAAGGAGGGTTTACAATTTCTCCATTTGCCACAATAAATATGGTACTTATTTTATTCATTTATTTATTTCTCAGGACAATGCACATTGATAAACATATATACATATGTAAATGTGCCAGATTGTAGCACAAGTTTCCATCTGTAGTCCAATATAGGCAATAAATATGGCACTTATCCAGTAACAAAATTATATTAATTATATCAGAAACAGTAAATTCCAAATCATCCATGAAGAAAATAATATGGCTTAATTCAAAAGGTAAAACATTATTAATTTTAAGAGATATCAATTTTGTATGTCTGTCCAGAAACAATGAGACAAAGGACATTGATAAAACAAATGATCCAGTGTTTCTTCATCCTTTTTGCAGAAGGAACATTGATTTACCTCAAATTTAAATGTTTTTTTTTTAAGAAATTCTGCCACAGGATAGACCTTATTCATGATTTTAAAATGTACTTCTTTAACTTTAAGCAAAATAGGCCATTTAATACATTTGGAATGGGTTTTGTTGAATGTGTTTATATTTACCATGCAAGCATCCTGTCGAATTATCCTTCTGCAAAAATCATGGAACAATCTGGATTTAAAAACATTACAAATAAACTTGTTACCACACTTTTTATCAGTCAGAGTACATCCTTCGATTAATAGATTTGGTAATACATTTGAAGCTGTATTATACACCAAAAAGTCCTGAATTAGGTGAATTTATGGTAGAGGAATAACGCCAGATATTTTGTTGAATTCTCTATGAGAACAATTTAATTATATATTTTTTGGAAATCGGTATAACTTAAAATAATCCCTTTACTATTCATTAAGTCAGTTACATATACTGTATAATGCCTTTATCAAACTTTTAAATACTGATTTTCTACTAATTGTAATTACTCTATTGTTCAATAAAGTTGACCAAAAACAAAGTATTTGTTTGTGAAATTAGCTGGTAATATTCGTTGCCTACCAACCGCGTAAGGCGGGAAAGATCTATGAGCCCGGACTGCTCTAATACAGTTCATAGATAAATAAATAAGTTGAGATAGATTCAGAGTATTTAGTACAAATACTTTTACTAAAGTGACAGCACTCTTGCAGGGTTCTGGGCTCGTCAGCATCTTCAGCGGGATGTCAGAAACAGAAACATGGACTGTTGCTGTCGAGGACCTAAAGGCCAGTGGGAGTTTCTACGACGGCTCATTCACCACTTTACCACCATGGAAGACGGGAGGATGCTCTTCCTCTTCAAATGGTGAGCAAAACGCTTTTCTTCCTGTGTGCAGTCACTGAACTGCCCATTTAGCAACATGTTATTGTTGATGTGATTATTGTCCTTTGTTGCTTTGATTAAGCAGCACGTGAGTCCACTGAAGTTGTTGTTTACTGTTGTTTATGTGGAAAAATGAGCCTCACGGGTTGTTGTGAGGCTGAATAATGATCATTTACATGTATTATTGTTATTATGATTAATATTGTTATTATCATATACAGAGGGGTATTCCAGGAAGCAGGTTCAACAAACTCCGAGTTTAAACCTGAACTCCGAGTTGACTTAACCTGAGATAGGAAAGTCGGAGTTTTCGGTTCCAGAACAGCGGATTTGAGTTAGTTCAATCAACTCTGAGTTTGTTAAGCTCGAGTTAAGCGCGTGCGTGAGGGAAATAAAAAGCCATCATCAGTAGAGCCCTGATACAAGGATTCACCATGGCAACCGGCGACAACAAAAGATCCACATACTTTTTCTTTTTTTTTTAACATTTCAATTTACAAAATCTATTTGAGGAAACATTAGTTTGCATCTGAAGATCCACATACTTCATGCCACTGGAGTTAGAAGTGTTAATACGTGTGTATGGCGAGTATGAGAGCATATTTCGGAAAAAAAAAACAGCTGCAGCAGCAAAGGTGTCAATGTGTAAGTTTGAATGCAGTATTCATTTAACATTTAAGCACACTGTCATATAATATTACAGATGAAAACAGTGGTGGAATGGTATTGAATGAAATGTTATTGTCATTTAGATCAGGGGCAGCCGCACACCTCGGCTTCAGGGGAAAATGTAAATATTTTTTATATTTTTTTTATACATTTATGGAATTACTCTGTGTCTATTTGTATTGATTTATTCTATTACTTAATACATATAAAATAACTACAAATGCATATCAGAACAACATGATGGATTTCACTAGGTATTATCTTTCCCAACACTTGTACCCCCCTCATATCTTGAAATGTGATGTCCCAGCGTCCCTGACGACAGTGGTCGCTAGCAATCTTGTTTTTAGCGCTCTGCAGTGTTACTAACTTACAAAAATGAAAAGGAAGCAGACAACCACGCAATTTAAGAAAAAGAAAGAAGGCAAGTGATGGGTCCAATGTTTCCCCAGCAGCAGAAGATATTAACGAGGCTGTTAGCCACTGATGGATTAATTATGCAAGTTCATCTTAAGGTAAGATATCAAATCACCCTACCCTCTTATAAATCTGTTTAAGGGAAATATTTGACTTTTTTTTTTTACTCTCTCTCTCTTTCTTTCTGCTCCCTCCCTCTCCTTTTTGCATTTGGACTTTAACTGTTTGAAGTTAAACTCGGATGTCCCTGTGATATTGTTGCACTGACATAGTGAATAAAATACGTTGCGTTTGTCAGATACGCTTTTTCTGCTCTCTAACTCTGCCGCTTGCTGTTCGTGGTGCAGAAAACGGATGTGTATTGTGTAAAGGCCCATTGGCTTAATTGACGCCACTGAGGGAGGAGACGGAGAGAAACTCAGGCTTTATTGAAGTAAACCTGCTAGCGAGCAGGTTAGGTTCACAGGGTCAGTTGCCGTGGTAACTGACTCAGAGTTTGAGTTAAATCGCTTTCTGGAACTGAAAACTCTGGATTTCCCTCATCTCAGGCTTAACAAACTCAGAGTTTTCACTAAACCCGCTTCCTGGAATACCCCTCAGGATAAGGAAAAGGTAAAAGCATTTGTGTTTCCCAGAATGACCTTACAGGTCGTGTTAAAACGGCTTCTGATTGAGTCTGAATGATTTGGCATCTTTCCAATATCAAAGGTGGTTGCATGAATCCATGAGATGTTTAAGAAGAGGGTGGAAGTCCCGGTAAAATGATGCTGAACGTCCAAGAGTTCATCCGACTACATGAAATAGTAACATGTAAATAGTAACATATGATTGACCTAAAACAGGTCCAACGACGTCCCGACCTGGACTGAGAGTCGTTTTCTCATCGTTCTGCCTGCAGTCCCACGTTATGCTCACAAGACTTAAGCAGTTGTTTTTAAAAAAAATTGATTTGAAATTAGTTTATCTTTTCAAGACAAATACATTTACACAAACAAATGTGTTTTTGGAAAAATCTCAGAACACTTGAGGATGAACTGATTTTGTTGGAACATTTCATTTCATTTTGTGAGATTTTCTTCCAGCTTTAACAACTTTTGTTGATATGAGGTTGTATTAAACATTTTGAATGTTCTGTATAGCAGAAGTGAGAACTGGTCATAAATAAAGATTAAATATGTGTTTGTCACATACACAGACTTACAGGTACATGTGGTGAATTCAGGCAGGTTTCCATCTGAGATGTTTGTGCAGGATAAAACTGCAACTGTTGCAGGAGCTGCTGGGGTTGGAGGAGTTTATTTCAATAATTCAACTAGAATATGGTGTAAAAGTCTCCTCAAAGCTTCTTCAGTCAGATTCACAGCTTCTCTCAGCAGCTCTGGACATGTTTGTGATGTTTCTCCTGTCCTTCACTCACCTTACCAACTCAGGAAGTGCTCATGCGTGTGCTGGAGCTACATGAAGATGTCAGTCTTCTTTTACATCATCCAAAAACCCTAAACGCTCCTGAATGAGTTTGTTTTCTGGCTCTGCATCGATCCGTTATCTGGGATCCATTTGTCTTGACTTGCTGCAGAAAATAACCAGATGTTTGTGTCTGTGGACAAACTGTCATGACAGTTGAAATGATTTCATTATGTTCTTCAAGACAGGATCTGTAGGAGCTATTTGTCATTTTTGTATTATTTAATCATGTATTATTTAGTTAGTTTTTTGTGGTTTAGTTTTGGGAATACACTTTTAATTTGTTTATGATATTTAGTATTGATTAAGTTTATTTTGTTACTTAACCATGTTTTATTTTGAAAGTACTGGGTAGCTGGAGCGCACCAGGGGCCCGTTTCACAAAGCAGGTTTAGTGAGAACTCTGAGTCTGTTAACCCTGAAATGAGGGAAACTCTGAGTTTTCCGTTTCACAAAGGGAGGTAACTCAAACCAGAGAAAGAGAGGTAACTCTAGCCTGTTTCACAAAGAGAGGTAACTTAAGCTCTCGGTCAGTTACCGTAGTAACAGACGCTCTGAACCTAACCTGGTCGGGACCAGGTTTATTTCAGCGAACCTGGAGTTTCTCTCCGTCTCCTCCCTCAGTGGCATCAATTCAGCCAATGCGTCTTTACGCGATACGCATCCGTTTTCTGCACCACGGACAGCAAGCGGCAGAGTTAGAGAGTTAGAGAGCAGAAAAGGCGTATCTGACAAAACGCAACGTATTTTATTCACTATGTCAGTGCAACAATATCACAGGGACATCCCAGTTTAACTTCAAACAGTTAAAGTCCAAATGCAAAAAGGAGAGGGAGAGTAAAAAAAAGTCAAATATTTCCCTTAAACAGATTTATAAGAGGATTTATATCTTACTTTGAGATGAACTTGCATAATTAATCCATCAGTGGCTACAGCCTCGTTAATATATTCTGGACCCATCACTTGCCTTCTTTCTTTTTTTTTATTGCGTGGTTGTCTGCTTCATTTTAATTTTTGTAAGTTAGTAACACTGCAGAGCGCACTTTTTTTTAAACTTTATTTAAAACTTTATTTAAAAGTTCCAATTACAGCCAGAACATTGACCGTGGACAGTCAGGCATCAAGGAATTAAATAAACAAATACAGTATGAGACATAAAGTGGATGAAGTGCATAAGTCATTACATAAGTAACATAAATATAATAAAATAAATCAATTTAAATAAAAAGAAAGAAAATGGCAGGACATATATTATATCTGCAGAGCGCACTAAAAACCAGATTGATAGCGACCACTGTCGTCAGGGACGCTGGGACATTTCAAGATATGAGGGGGGGGTACAAGTGTTGGGAAAGATAATACCTACTGAAATCCATCATGTTGTTCTGATATGCATTTGTAGTTATTTTATATGTATGAAGTAATAGAATACATCAATACAAATAGATACAGAGTAATTCCATAAATGTATTTAAAAAAAGCAAAAAAACAAAAAAACATTTACATTCTCCCCTGAAGCCGAGGTGTGGCAGCTGCCGTACCCAATTGACGGCCCTGATCTAATTGACAATAAAATTTCATTTTTTTTTTTCAAAATATGCTCTCATAGGCCTACTCGCCATATGCGCGTATTAACGCTTCTAACTCCAGTGGCGTGAAGTATGCATGGATCTATTATATAACGGAAGTATGTGGATCTTCAGATGCAAACTAAAGTTTCCTCAAAGGGATTTTGTAAATTGAAAAGATAAATAAAGTTAAAAAGAAAAAAAAGAAAATGTATGTCGCTCTTTTGTGTCGCCGGTTGCCATGGTGAATCCTTGTATCAGCGCTCTACTGATGCTGGCTTTTTATTTCCCTCACGCTCGCGCTTAACTCCCGGTGAAACTACTTAGAGTTGAGTAAATTACCTCTAAACCGCTGTTCTGGAACCGAAAACTCAGAGTTTCCGATCTCAGAGTAGATCAACTAAGAGTTCAGGATTAGACTCAGTGTTTGTTGAACCTGCTTTGTGAAACGGACCCCAGGTGAGATTACTTATATGGGTTGGCAGACACAGGTGAGCCACTTTACCTTAAAGTGTCTGACATTTTATTTAAAGACATGCCAAGAAAAAAGGTCTCTGAAATGCAAGCAGGTTAAAAGGAGCATGGATAAAATGTGTGATTTGATGGTATCCATTGATAATGTGAAGTCGGTGCAAGCCCAGCTGAGTAAATGCATTACATGCTTTGAGGAAGCTAAAGATATGCATGAAGCCATTCTGAATCTGAATTTGCCAGAGGATGAAGTTGAACGGCAAAATACATATTTTCATGCAAAAGGTTTTGAGTTTTCAAATTTCATTGAGAAAGTAAAATGTTGGTTATCTGATGCTGGTTATCCATATGTGCAATCAAATGATGCTGCAGAACCTTCTGGTAACTCGAGTGTGGCTTCTGATGAGATTAATCCCGAAGACAGCGTTTCAAATGTTTCATGTCAAGAGGAAAAGCGTTCCAGAGCACATTCTAAGTCATCTAAGGCCTCATCTACGTCATCTGCAAGAATAAAGGCACAAGCAGACAAAGCAGCACTTATGGAGCGTATGGCTGCATTAGAAAGGAAACACGCGTTGGAAGCCAAAGAGGAAGAACTCAGAAAGGAAAAGGAGCTGTTCACTTTGGAAACGGAACTTGCTGCCGCTAATGCAAAGCTGAATGTGTTGGAAATCAATTCAAAATGTGGCTCTAAAGGATCGGACGCACTGAACTCATATTACGACAGGAACTGGACTGGTGCTCCAGGAACACGTCCGCTGAATCTTCATGCGGATGATTTTGTTCCACAAAAGGATGCTGCAAATAACAGTCAAAGTAAAGCTCCCATAGCTCGGGATGTCACTGTCAGACCTGTAGATGCAACAACAACGCAAACTGACGTCAGACCATCACTCACAACCAACACCCAAGTGAATGTCAGGCCTGGACCAGCAGCAACGACACAAGACACTGGCCCAGTAATAAGTCAAACTCAAACAACACAAATGTTTCCAAACACCTTGAATCTACCCCACAACAATAACCCCTGCAATGATATTATGGACATCATGCAAAGGCAAAATGATATCACTGCACTGTTGGTTCAGCAAAATCTAACATCTGCATTGCCTGTGAGAAATATTCCTGTGTTTGATGGTGACCCTCTTCAGTTTAATTCCTTCATGAGATCCTTTGAAAACTGTGTAGAAGGAAAAACTAACAATGCCAGTGATTGCTTGTCATTTTTGGAACAATACACCAGGGGACAGCCAAGAGACCTTATCAGGAGCTGTCAGCATTTGCCCCCAAGTGTGGGTTATCAGAGGGCCAAATTCCTGCTGATGGAGCATTTTGGCAATGAACATAAAATCGCTTCTGCTTATATGGAAAAAATTCTGAATTGGCCCCCCATTAAAACAGAGGATGTACCAGCGCTGCAATCTTTTTCTCTGTTTCTTCAAGGTTGCTCCAATTTAACACAGCAGATAATGTACATGAAGGAGTTGGATATGCCCTCCAATCTCATAATCATTGTGATGAAGCTTCCTTACAAGCTACGGGAGAAGTGGAGGAGCGTTGCATGTGATCTGCAGGAGCAAAATGGATGTAGAGTAATGTTCACTGACCTCGTGACATTTGTGGAAAAACAAGTCAAAATCCTCTCTGACCCATTTTTTGGTAATATTCAAGATCTGTCACCTGTCAGCCGCAGCAAAGCCCCCAATGTCAGTCACACAAAGCAAAGGAGAAATGGAAGCGCTTTTGCCACCAGTGTCTGCGCAGTAAAGGAAAACAACAAGATCGACATGGACAGTAACATCAAGTCTTCCTCTGCCCAAAACTATAGCAAGTGTTGTCTACTTTGCAAACTTAACAGTCACTCTCTGGATAAATGCTCACAGTTCAAGTTAAAGATGCATCGGGACAAGATAAGTTTCATACAGGAAAATGGAATTTGTTTTGGTTGCCTGAGAGTTGGTCACAGAAGCAAAGACTGCAGGAGTCGTTTGGTCTGTATTGTGTGTAACCAGAAGCATCCATCAGTCCTTCACATTCAGGAAAAGGATAAAGGTACATCCTTAAAGGACGCACAAGCTGTGAGCTCTCCACCGAGTGTTTCACCTGGATCTTCTCAGACATGTGGAGCTATAGGGGCCGGTGATGAGGATGATGCTGTCTTCTCCATTGTTGCAGTAAAGGTGAAATGTCAGATGACCAATGAGGTTGTGCAAACTTATGCTTTTTTGGATCCTGGGAGTTCAGGTACATTTTGCACTGTCAGTCTGGCAAGGAGACTGGGCCTGAGAGGCAAACCAGCCAAAATTTTACTGAGAACCATGGCGCAGAAGAAAATTGTGAGCACCACTGTGTTGTCTGGTGTGGAAGTGTCTGGCATGGATGTGGATGATTTTATTGAGTTACCGAATGTTATGACTCAAGAGACTATGCCAGTATCAAGACTGAACATTCCACAGCAAGAAGATATTGCGAAATGGTCTTATCTGAGGAACATAAAACTTCACCATCTGGATGCAGAGGTGGATCTGCTCATTGGGACAGACGCTCCTAAAGTGATGGAACCCTGGGAGCTGATTAACAGCCAGAGTGAAGGACCATATGCAGTCAGAACCAGAGTTGGCTGGGTAATTAATGGACCACTACGCAGTGGAAAGAGCAGTGGAGTCAAGACGGGCTGTTCCGTCGTCACAACGAATCGTATCTCTGTGGAACATCTGCAAGAAATGCTCATCAGTCAATATAACCATGATTTCAGTGAAAAGACATCAGTGGAACGGTTGGAAATGTCAAGAGAAGACATTAAATTCATGAAAATTGTGCAAAGTACAACAGAACTGAAAAGTGGACATTATTGCATTGATTTACCTTTCAGAGAAGATGATCCTGCATTACCAAACAATCGCTGTGTGGCAATGCAGCGGCTTCAAGGCCTGAAGAGGAAATTTGAGAAAGATGTCAAGTACAAGGAGGAGTACACTTCATTTCTTAGTGACATGTTGGAGCAAGGTTATGCTGAGTTGGTACCCACGGAACAGCTGGAACAAGATGATGGAAAAGTGTGGTACATTCCCCATCACGGAGTACATCACCCTACCAAAGGAAAATTGAGAGTTGTATTTGACTGTGGGGCCATATATAAAGGAACTTCACTGAACCAGCATCTGTTGCAGGGACCACACTTAACCAACTCTCTGATTGGAGTCCTCATCCGGTTCAGGAAGGAGCCTGTTGCAGTTATGGCAGACATCCATGCTATGTTTCATCAAGTGCAGGTACCTGATAAGCATGTTGACTTCCTCAGATTTCTGTGGTGGCCCCAGGGCGACACCGACCAAGAACCAGCAGAATATCGCATGAGGGTACATTTGTTTGGAGCTGTATCATCCCCAAGTTGCGCTAATTATGCCTTGAGAAGAACTGCAGAGGATAATACGTCTGATTTCTCCCCTGAAGTAATAAGTACCGTCAACCATAACTTCTATGTAGACGACTGCCTGAAGTCCACAGCCTCGGGGGGAGATGCCATTCAACTGGTGAAGGACTTGACTGCACTCTGTGGGAAGGGAGGATTCAGTCTCCAAAAATGGGTAATGAACAGCCGGTCTGTGTTGATGTCAATTCCAAGTGACATTAGAGCGACAGAGATGAAAGAACTGGATTTGGACACAGAGCAGCTTCCTGTTGAAAGAGCGCTTGGATTGAAATGGTGTGTTGAGTCTGATAAGTTCATGTTCAGGACTTCAGTGCAGGAACGGCAGCAAACTAGGAGAGGAATTCTGTCTGTGGTGAGCTCGCTGTATGATCCGCTAGGATTTTTGGCTCCTTTCACCATGTCAGCCAAGTTAATGTTGCAGGAACTCTGTAGAAGAAACCTGATGTGGGATGAACAAATTCCCTCCTCCTTCTCCAAGCAATGGTCTGATTGGCTGAGCGATCTTCAAAAGATGAATGCATTCACAGTTGAACGCTGTATCAAACCTCATGACTTTGGCACATTTGTGACAGCGCAAATCCATCATTTTTCTGATGCAAGTCAAGCTGGTTATGGAACAGTGTCTTACTTGAGAGTGGAAGATGGTGATAAAGTGCACGTGGGATTTCTTGTGGGGAAAGCCAGAGTTGCTCCCCTGAAGCAAATCACCATTCCTCGCCTGGAGCTCACAGCAGCAGTTCTCGCTGTCCGAGTGGATGCCATGTTGCGAAAGGAGCTACAGTGGCAGCTGGAGAGATCAATGTTTTGGACTGATAGCACGACCGTCCTAAAGTACATCTGCAATGAAACTAGACGTTTCCACACCTTCGTTGCCAACAGAGTCTCTGTTATTAGAGAAGCTACGGATGTTGGTCAGTGGAAATATGTGAGCACGAAGATCAATCCTGCAGATGAAGCATCACGTGGATTGACTGCTGAAGAGCTTCTCACAAATGGAAGATGGATTAAAGGCCCGGAGTTCCTCCGTTTGTCAGAGAGTGAGTGGCCTGTGCCTGATTTTGAGCCAGCTGTGATTCCTGCTGATGACCCGGAGGTCAAAAAAGAACCAGCAGTGTATGCCATCGTTAAGCACTTAGAAGATCCCACAGACTGCCTCATTCATTA
Organism: Cololabis saira; assembly: GCF_033807715.1. Classification (NCBI taxonomy): domain Eukaryota; kingdom Metazoa; phylum Chordata; class Actinopteri; order Beloniformes; family Belonidae; genus Cololabis; species Cololabis saira. Next base: position 30,459,051 of record NC_084608.1, read on the forward strand.
CTTCTCATCATGGAGGAGACTTAAAACATCTGTTGCCTGGTTCCTTGAGCTTAAAATAGTTCTTTTGCTTTTGAGCCAAAAGAGAAAGGAGTTTAAGGCTGCTGAGAGTGACAAGGAAACGGGAGCTAAAAATTCTGTGGAACAAAAACTTCAGAGCTTCAAGGCCACACTTCGAAGGAGGATTTTGAACCCGGAAAATTATGAGGAGGCAGAAAAGGCAATCTTTCGTTTTGTCCAGAAGTACAGGTTTGAGAATGAAATTGCCTCACTGACACGTGGCTTGAATAACATCTCCAAGGACAGCCCACTGTACAAGCTGGATCCAATACTGGACGACGGCATTCTCAGAGTTGGGGGTCGTCTTCATAAATTGGCATTACCATCAGAAATCAAGCATCCTGTTATCCTGTCAAAAGACATGCATGTTTCCCAGCTTATTCTACGTCATATCCATCAACAGCTTGGACACGCTGGTAGAAACCACATGTTGCATCGGCTTCGACAGAGATATTGGATCATCAGTGCCAATTCTGCTGCAAGGAGGACAATCACAGAATGTACAGTGTGCAGACGGTACAGAGGAAAACTTGGAGAGCAGAAGATGGCAGACTTACCAGAGGAGAGAGTCATGCCAGACAAGGCTCCTTTTACAGATGTCGGAGTGGATTATTTTGGCCCCCTGGAGGTCAAGAGAGGAAGAAGCCTTGTGAAAAGGTATGGAGTGCTGTTTACCTGCCTCACCAGTCGTGCAGTGCACCTGGAGGTGGCACACACACTTGATACACATTCCTGTATTAATGCTGTGCGGAGATTTGTTTGCAGAAGAGGCCCTGTGTCAAGCATGAGGTCTGATAACGGCACAAACTTCATTGGAGCCAACAAAGAGTTGAAGCAAAGTCTTGCTGCTTTGAATGAAGAGAAGATTCAAGGTGCTTTGGTTCAAGATGGGATTAAATGGAGCTTCAATACACCAGCAGCCCCACATCAAGGTGGTATTTGGGAACGTCTGATTCGCTCAGTAAAGAGCATGCTTTCTTCGGTTGTCGGACAGCAGGCGTTGGATGATGAGGCCCTGCAGACGCTGTTTTGTGAGGTGGAGGCAATACTGAACGACAGACCCATCACAAAAGTTTCTGATGACCCCAATGACCTTGAGGCCCTTACACCCAATCATATTCTGTTGCTAAAGGGAAAACCCATCTTTCCACCAGGACTCTTTGAACAGACTGATCTATACACAAGGAAAAGATGGAGACAAGTACAGTATATTGCACAACTCTTTTGGAAAAGATGGATATCCGAGTACTTACTTGTGATGCAAGAAAGACAACGGTGGACAAGGCCAAGAAGAAACTTCTCTCCAGGAGATATTGTCATCATCGCTGATGCTACAGCTCCCAGAGGATCCTGGATGATGGGCCGAGTTCTGAGTACCAAGTCTGATGCCAAAGGATTGGTCCGTTCTGTGTGCCTTCAAACTAAGACCAGTGTTTTGGAGCGGCCTGTAACGAAGATCTGCCTGCTCCTGGAGGCCACGGCTTAGGATCATGGACATTATTCTCTCTCTTTCTCCCTTACTTCTCTATACTCTGTCTGGTTGTTTCGTTTACAGTATTCCAGAAGAAGACGGAAGAATCACCCCCCGTTAGAGTTAGGGAGAGATAAAGAAAATAGCTCCTTTTAGAAATTACTGTAATTGTGAGTTTACACTTTCCACAATTAGGGGCCGGAGTGTAGGAGCTATTTGTCATTTTTGTATTATTTAATCATGTATTATTTAGTTAGTTTTTTGTGGTTTAGTTTTGGGAATACACTTTTAATTTGTTTATGATATTTAGTATTGATTAAGTTTATTTTGTTACTTAAACATGTTTTATTTTGAACGTACTGGGTAGCTGGAGCGCACCAGGTGAGATTACTTATATGGGTTGGCAGACACAGGTGAGCCAGGCACCTGGGAGGGCAGATGGTTTTTTACCAGGGCAAGAGAGGCGTCAGAGATCTTTGCTCGTTTGTTTGCCAGGAAAATAAACCTTTGGAAACTTTATTTTTTGCCTGGACAATGGACTTTCTGTATCCTGCGTAAATCCACTCCCTAGGTGTCTCAGTGGCCGTTTGATTATTTTAGTTTGATACTTTGAGTTAAATATTTTGTTTTATTTATTTATTTTGTTATAATTCACCTGGAGGACAAATAGCCACTACAGGATCCATGAAACAATGAAATACATACTGAATTAAATGTATATGCTTTAGAATAATATGAACTCACATTTGAGACCTTCACAGACCAGCTGTATTTATACTGACAACACATTTCACACCGGTGGACTCTTTTTACTGACGTGGTGACTTCTGAAACAGCTGCTCCCTGGATTTTCTATGGGGGTGTCAGAGTTCAAATGAGGTCCAGCATCAGCAGATGTGCTGGTCACCTCAGCAGATGTGCTGGTCACCTCAGCAGATGTGCTGGTCACCTCAGCAGCAGCTTCTGTGTCTGTGGTTCCTCTCTGGTCCAGAAGGACCGGAGCTCCGTCACCACATGTCAAATACCGGCTGCTCAGCTGAACAGTCCTGGCTCTGCCGTCTCCTGCAGCCGTCTCTGCTCTGGAGAACATCTGAACATCTGCAAGCAGCAAAACCAACCATTTTAAGGTCCATCTGGTTCTTTCCTGATGATTCTGTTCTTGTTCTTTCTCCCAGAATCCAAAACGTGGCTCTTTGACAGCTGATGCAGGTTCTATGAAAATCACCAGCCGTCGCTGTCGACCCTGTTTTATCTGCTCCGTGACGTCATCTCCACGTGTGTCAGGTTCTTCTTCTGCTGCTGATAAAGTGTCTGAGTCAGACTGTAAAACTCTCTCATCAGTGGTCATGTGATTTCCTCTAAATACAGTGAGGAGGAGGAAGAGGAGGGAGGAGGAGGAGGAGGAGGAGGAGGAGGAGGAGGAGGAGGAGGAAGAAGAAGAGGGGGAGGAGGAGCAGCAGCAGCAGGTGAAAAACACCTGACAGATTCAAAGTTCAGAGTTCAGAGTCCATGTCGACGTGGACGGAGCAGCAGAGGAGACCAGGTGAGTGTTTATTCCTTTTTCTTCTGCTGTTAAAGTGTCTGAGACGGAAACTAGTTCGAAGAATTAATAGTTTATGGTCAGATAAATGTGTCCTTGAGGACTCTTGTTCAGACCTGTATCTGGTCCTGTATCAGGAAAAGAGACTCTGGAGGTTGTTGGGACATTTTTGAGGACGCAGTAACTGATATCCAGCTAACTTCAGGTTTAAGAGTCATGACTTTCTGACATTACATGAGGGTATAAAGGCGGGGGGTTCTGGATGTTACCTTTGTTGATATTTAAAACAGGAGCTTCTTCCTCCTCATAGACGACCACACCTCCCCACCATGAACCTCTGACGTGTGTGTGTGTGTGCGTGTGTGTGTGTGTGTGTGTGTGTGTGTGTGTGTGTGTGTGTGTGTGTGTGCGTGCGTGTGTTTGAGATCATGATTCCAGCTTCAAGTTTGATTTATTTCACTAACTGAGACTTTTTTAAGCTCCTAGTTTCTATCTTCTTCAGAACTTTAGACTCTTCTCTCTGAGACTTGAATTTAACACAAAGTTTCTTTGTCAGTCTGTTTCTCAGCGAGTTATTCAGGGGTTTGTTCACCGATTAAACAAAGGAATTTAGCGTTGAGCTAACAAAGTAGAATTCATGGTTAAACTAACCAACATCTGAAGTCCAACTGTTTCCTGAAAACGGTTTTATGATCTCAGAAAAATATTATGATATTTTTGTGTAGGAAACTGAACAGGAGCAGGTAACGTTCAGGTTGGGGCTCTTTAGTGAGAATCAGTGAAGAAGTGGTTTCCTGGATGACTTCATCAGTCTTTCTTAGAGTGTTTAATGAAACAGTAAATATCTTCTCCAGGTGAAGACTCGGCTTCACAGATCCCACCTGGACAGAAATGTTGGCATCAGGTTAGAGGAGACTCAGCTTCAGTCAGGATCAGTAAAACCTCTTTCTTCCTCCTCACCAGTTTTGACAAAGTCCTTCAGGGAAAGTTGTTAAATTGATTTCATGACTTAGTCGTGTTCTAAAAAGGTTTCTGTCTACAGATTCAAAGATGGTGGGTGTTTGTGGTTCATGTCTCTGAATGACTGAAGTCCAGAAGATGGATGATTGTGTGGAGGAAGAGGAGGAGAGACCAGAGTCTCCAGGATCCATCAGTCCGTCTATGAAGAGTGACCGGTTCAAAGATTTTCCTCTATTCTTCGGTAAAGAACCTGGACCCTCAGACACAGAGTAAGACAACTGCTGTTAACTGATTCTATGACTCATCATGACTTTATATTTTCTGTTCATGGTGGTGTAACCCACACACTAAAAGTGTATGGTCACTAAAGGGTTAACGCTGCGCAAGTCAGTTTTTTGATCCTCGGCAGCACCCGTTGGAACGGCAGACCCGACCCTCCGCTGGTGTGCGATGTAATTAACGGGCATGCGGGAAAAATAAAAAAGAAAGAGAGTGTCCTTGCATGTGAACAGTAAGGTGTAATGAGTACAGGTGAAATTATAAAGAAAAAAGGATAGAAGAGACGATAAAGTGTGCGGGAGAGAGTGCTGTATGGTGCAGTAGTGCTGAGCAAATCGCTTGCATTGACGGAACTCCAACTGGTTTTTTTGAGACCCCCTTCAATTTTATGAGTGAGTCTTCAGAAATGATGGCGAGCCAGACCCACGGACGATGCTTTGGAGATTCCTGTCAGTAGATTGGCCAGCTGCTGTAGGGATTGACAAGATCATCTTGAACTCAGGATTTCCCAGCTAAGGAAATAACACCTACACTTATACCTACCCGGGTAGTGTACATAAGAGACACGGAACAGCACAAGAAACCACAAAAGAACATTTACCAGTACAATAAGAACTGGACAAGTATTAGAAGTGAATTCTTTATTTTATTTTATAGTTTGAAGGAAAGAGCTGTATTTTATTTTGGGTTATATTTTTCCACTCACTGTAATTGTGATTATATACTGTATATATTTTGTTTTGTGTTGGGGTAATAAAATTGTCAGTTGTTTATTAAAAACGATATTCTTTCTTGATCCTCAGAATCTACAGTAGGTCTTAGTAGCTTATACTCTTTTGCAGTCTTCTAAGTACAAGTGCTACAGTGTTTTATTTAGTGATTTAGGTTCTTCAAACATCACTTTTTCCTTCTGGTTCCTGTTTTTCCACCACGGAGTCTTCTGTGTTCCTCAACCATGTGGTCCTGCTGGTTCAGAGACCAGAGTTTGGTTCAGGATGAAACCAGCTCTCCAGATCGATCCAGGAGAGTCTGCAGCAGTTTTAGGACTCTAGTACTCCTTCATGACATTAAAAACTAACAATGAAAGATGTTTTGCTTGTAATAAATAGATAAATTAAATATAAAACAACATAAACTTTCATATAATTGCATGGGATTTAGTTTTAATACATTTTTCATTTATAAACTAGAATCAATCCTATCAAACCTCCTATTGTACTCCTTCTATATTAATAAATCTTTTATTTCCAGTTACAAATGTAACGCACCAGTTGTACCTTAACAAAGCCCCAGGTGCTTTTGTCAGATCACGTTCCAAGTGTCAGAAGATGGAAAATCCATCCTTTATGACAGTGATTCTTAACCATAGGGCCGCGGCCCAACGTTGGGCCGCGAGCGCCCTCTAGAGGGCCGCAAAAAGAATTCAGTTTTGAAAGTGTGGGCCGCGAGGGCCGCGGGACTGCATAGCAACTCCCGACCAAATGAGGAGAAGAAGACACTGAGCTAGCTGTACGTGTAATAGTAAGAGAAATGGTGTGTATTTACAGAAAAAATAATTTATTTTGCACAGAGTATGTTTAGATCCGCCAGGATCAGGGATTCTACGGCATAGGCTCTGCGTCGATTTACGCAGAACCATAATTCAGGCTTAAGGCGGACGTAATTGAAGCCACAATGAGAAGGGGGAAGGGGGGCGTGATTTGCCAGTGATTGCCCGGCGGCGGCTCTGGGCGGGACACCTGGGGCGGACGGGGAGACCTGGGGCTCGCAGCCGAGAAGGAGACGAGACTCCCGGGGGAGGTGGGCCGGAGAGGCGGGCAGGAGAGCCGGAGGAACCGCCCGACTGAGCGGGAGCCGACGCGTCCCCGCGGCCGCGGAGGTCGGCTGCCGCTCGGTCGGCAGCAGGCTCCGTCGTTACTGCTGAAGATGCGCGGGCTGAAGTGTCTGCTGGACTGGACTGTTGTTGCAAAAGCATCGGAAAGTGACTGGGCTGCAGCGCGGAGGGCTGCGGGCTCGTGCCCGTCGCAGTTGATCAGGCTCGGATGAAGCCCGACACGCTGAGTCCTGACAACTGATTAATTTAATATCTTAAATAAATAAAATCTTAAAACACCCATGTTTGACTCCAGATACAGCTGTGAGGCAGCTTTCTCCACAATGGACATAATTAAAACTAAATATGAGCACCTTCTCATGTGTATGAGAACCTGACACCATCCAGACCAGATTTAAAGTCCTGACAGGAGAAGTTAGAGCTCAGTTCTCTCACTGAACGACAGAAAGTAGAGGCATAAGATTATAAGGGGAAGAAAGACAAACTGCAAAACTGTTCAATTGCTAAGATGTGTTTATATTCATTTATTATAAAAATGTGTTGAGACAATTAACAAAGAAAATGGGAAATTCAAACTGCTGGTAGAGAAATAAAATAAGATAGCATTTGAAAAATAAAATAAAATAAATTTTATTTTTAAGAGAAAAAAATATGTGTAATTCAAGTTAAACATGTTAAGTGGCAAATATTTTTGAAATGTACTTTTTTTTAATATAACAGTCAGATGCAGATGTTGATACAACTATGAGGCTACTTGAATATATACACACAAATAATATATATATATATATATATATATATATATATATATATATATATATATATATATATATATATATATATATATATATATATTATGATGTTATGATGCTTGAGTAAATCTTCTCTAAATGGACCTCTTAAAGTTTTAGTCGAATACCCCTGCTATACAATTTTAATATTTAATGGGCCCCGGGCCACTCTGTACTGAAAAAATTGGGCCCCAAGGTCAGAAAGGTTAAGAACCCCTGCTTTATGAGGCTTGAAAAACCAAGACAAGGAAAAACTGCAGTTTCTTGTCTATTGATTAAAGGGGAGGAATGTACAAACTCAAAAGCACCTTACAGTCCGGGAATGAACGGACGAAAAAACGCTTGGAAGAATAAGTGGAAGAAGAAAGGGGAATCTGATCCTGGATCCTAATATCTCGCCCAGGCAAACAGGTTTTCCTCGTTTTTCTGGTGTTTTTCTTTCTTCCACTACTGGCATACACATAAACTTATGAATATAAAATGTATATAAATAAATAAATAAATACATTTGATCTTCCGGAAGCATCAGTTTTATTCGCGCCTGGAGGCTGAATTCAAACAGAAAAGCAGCCGCACTTTTACTCTCTGAGACCACCTGAGCTTCTGGACACTGTTGACACATCTGGATGTTTTTCTACAACAGTCATAAATGACTTTAGTGATGAAGACATGTGTTCACAGAGGGAGGAAGAGGAGAGGAGTTGGTGTGGAGGAGCAGCCGTCCAGTCAGAGCAGAACTGTACCAGGTAAGACTGAACTTCTGTCTGCTGATGGAATCATTTCTGACAACTGGAAAGACTTTTGTTCTGTAGTTTCAGAGTTCTTCTTGTCTTTCAGCAGATGCTGGTCTGCAGGAGGTCCTAGATGAACACAAGACCAGTCTGAGGAGCAGATGTGAACATGTGACTGAAGGAACTGATGAACCAAGAAGTAGAACCCCCCTCAACAGGATCTACACGGAGCTCTACATCACAGAGGGACTGAGTGAAGAGGTTGATACCCAACATAAGGTGAGGCAGCTGGAGACAGCTTCCAGGAGGAAGAGACAATATGACGCTCCAATCAGGTGCCAGGACATCTTTAAAGCCTTACCTGACCAACGTGGAGACATCAGAGTGGTTCTGACCAACGGCGTCGCTGGCGCTGGGAAAACCTTCTCGGTTCAGAAGTTCTCTCTGGACTGGGCCGAGGGCTCGGAGAACCAAGACGTCACCGTGGTGATTCTGCTCTCGTTCAGGGAGCTGAACTTGATCAGAGATGAGCAGTTCAGTCTTTTCAGGCTGATCCAGGTTTTCCATCCATCGTTCCAGAAGCTCACAGCAGAGCAGCTGGCTGCCGGGAAACCGTTGTTCATCTTTGACGGCCTGGATGAAAGCAGACGTTCTCTGGACTTCAACAACGGTCCGGTCGTGTCTGACGTCACACAGAGCTCATCGGTCAACGTGCTGCTGACCAACCTCATCCAGGGGAACCTGCTTCCCTCAGCTCTCATCTGGATCACTTCCAGACCTGCAGCAGCCAATCAGATCCCTCACAAACACGTGGACAGGGTGACAGAAGCACGAGGCTTCACCGACGGCCAGAAGGAGGAATACTTCAGGAGGAGGTTCAGGGATGAAGAACGGTCCAGCAGCATCGTCTCCCACATGAAGACATCCAGAACCCTCCACATCATGTGTCAACTCCCGGTCTTCTGCTGGATCACTGCTACAGTTCTGGACCACATGTTGACCACAGAGCAGAGAGGAGAGCTGCCCAAGACCCTGACTCACATGTTCTCCCACTTCCTGCTGGTCCAGATGAAGAGGAAGAGGAACAAGTACCAGGAGGGACATGAGACGAGTCCACAGGAGCTGACGGAGGCTGACAGGGACTTTCTTCTGAAGCTGGGGAGGCTGGCGTTTCAACATCTGGAGAAAGGAAACATCATGTTATACCAAGAAGACCTGGAGCAGTGTGGTCTTGATGTCCCAGAGGCCTCGGTGTACTCAGGAGTTTGTACCCAGATCTTAAGGAGAGAGTGTGAGGTCTTCCAGAAACCCGTCTACTGCTTTGTTCATCTGAGCATCCAGGAGTTCCTGGCTGCAGTCTACGTGTTCCACTGTTGGTCCACCAGAAACACAGATGTGCTGGAGAACTTCCTGGGAGGAAGATACAGATACTCATCTCTGGATGACTTCCTGGAGAGAGTCATGCAGAAATCCCTGGAGAGTGAAAATGGCCACCTGGACCTGTTTGTCCGCTTCCTTCATGGTCTTTCTGTGGAGTCCAACCAGAGACTGTTAGGAGGTCTGCTGAACCTGACGGAGAACGATCCAGAAACCATCCAGAGAGTCATCAACAACCTGAAGCAGATGAACACTGAGAGATTCTCTCCTGACAGAAGCATCAACATCTTCCAGTGTCTGATGGAGATGAACGACTTCTCAGTTCATCAGGAGATCCAAGAGTTCCTGAAGTCAGAGAACAGATCAGAGCAGGAACTCTCTGAGATCCTGTGTTCAGCTCTGGCCTACATGCTGCAGATGTCGGAGGAGATTCTGGATGAGTTCGACCTGAACAAGTTCAGCACAACATGGATGGGTGGACTGAGACTGATTCCAGCTGTGAGGAACTGCAGAAAGGCTCGGTGAGTCCAGATGGATCAATAACACCATCAGTTAGCAGTTCAGTTCTTCAAATCTATTTTTGATCTTGAAAATGAAAACTTTTGAAGTCAGAATTCAGGTGTTTGTTTTATTCTGGATCACCTCAAGTCACGTCAACCAGAGGTTCATGTTTCAAACACTTGATCTAGTTGATGTTTCTGCTGCTCAGAGATGAATCTATGTAACGGAGAAAGATGAAACATCAGAACCACCGGGGAGTTTTGTTAATGTGAATTTACAGCCAGTTTTACAGAGAATTCATCAGATCAAACATTTTCATTGAGATTATTGAAGAAGTTTACAAGTTTAAACGGCTCAGAGCTGTAAACCTAAAAATAGTTTTATGTGGACACGTGTGTACTTGGACTTTAATTGTAGTAATTCTGGTTCTGTTATCTCCTGCACCGTCCTGTAACTCCTGTGGGGGGGATTAACTTTTCTCAGACTTTGAGAGGAATGCAGTTGGACTTGTTTTTGGTTCTTTAACACTTTTCTCCTTTACAGACATGAACACATAAAGGATCTTTTATCTAGATACTTGAGAAAAGTTCAGCTCCACAATTTTTCTCTTTCATTCAAGATGTTCAGTGAAAGATATCCAAGAAGAAATTAGTTTTATGTCCTAAATCAGATGTTTTCATTGAGACTGGGGGATCAGACGACTATGACAGACGTAGATGTTAACGAAGCCTTAATCTTCCCTCTATCATCTGCAAATCCAAACAAAGTCTGCAGATGTCATCAGATGTGTTCAGTCTGGCTTTAAATAAGACTTTATTACAACTGACATCATAATTTCTCCCATCACAGATTTGTTGATTGTGAACTCTCAGAGACTCACTGTGAAGTTGTTGCGTCCGCTCTGAAGTCCAACCCCTCCCATCTGACAGAACTGGACCTGAGTCAGAACCTCCTGCAGGGTTCAAGAGTGAAGCTTCTGTCTGGTGGACTGGAGAGTCCAAACTGTAGACTGAAGATTCTAAGGTCAGTCCACTGGAGATGTTTCCACATTTATACAGTTATCATCCTCCAAAGATGTGACAAAACTACTTTAATCCAAAACATCTTCATGAAATATTTAATGTCTGCTATGAGGAAACATCTTTATTTTAGAAAATTTCTGTCTATAAAAGTCTGAAGATTTTTGACATGAGAATATTTTTAGACGTAAACAGGAGAGAAATCAGTTTAGCAACTGTAGCCTACTCGTGCTACTGGGGTCAGCCGACAGGAAAGAGGACACGGGGTTTAGTGGAGAAATTGTTGGCTTAATAGAACCACCCCAGGAACCGAAACCGGCGCGTCCAGGTGATGCAGCACTGATGCAGCACTGCTCCAGCAACTGGTCCGCCTGCACCTCCCGCGCCGCGGACTGCTGCTCCCGCGTCCGCCTCAGGAACAGGTGCGACGGGGACCACTGAGGGCCTCCTCAGACGGTCCAGCACCGCTCACCTCACGTCATCACCTCACGGGCATGTGAAGGAGAAGGGCCTGTCCTCCGTGAATAGAGTTAGCGGGCAACCCCGCCCTGCCTGCTGCTGCGCTGCCAGCGTCTCCAGCGGTGCGGTCCGCCGCTTCGCCTGGCTCCCGAGCAGGGCTGCCAGGTCTGCCAGCCCCTGCGCTAGCGATGCCACCGCCTCGAGGGTCCGATCACTCCGTCATCCTGCCTCAGCCCTACGTTGGGCGCCACTGTAGCCTACTCATGCTACTGGGATCAGCTGACAGGAAAGAGGACACGAGGTTTAGTGGAGAAATTGGTGGCTTAATAGAATAGAATAGAATAGAATGTCTTGATTGTTATTTGTACAGGTACAACAAAATTGAATGCAATCTTCTTTAAGGTGCATGGTTTAAAAAATAGATATATTAAAACAACAACAACTATAATCTTTATTATCGACCGTAGTCAGCAGGGAAAGAGGGTGAAGGAAAATATACAATACAACAAACACAAAAAGTACATGATAATACAGTATAAATAAGCTAACAAATAAAAGCACCATTAAAATAAATAAAAGCAATAAAAACTATAAAAGGCATGCGTACCAATGTTTCCACATGTGCGATTGGTAGCGAACCGAGCTGTAGCTAGGGTTGGTCAGTACTATTAAAATATCATTCTGTGATGCATGTAAGCGACCCTTGAACTTATACATGTGTATTCTCAGCAAGGCTTGAAAGGAGGGTAAGCTCAGGGGCCTCATCTATAAAGCTTGCTTGCGCAGAAAAAGCGCCTGAAAGTTGCGGAAGCCGGCATCTACGCAAAGCCTCGGATCTAAAAAAACTAAACGAAAAATCTGCGGATCCCTACGGCAACCCTCACCCTCCCGTAAGAATTTACTTAAGACACAGGGAACTTGCGAGGCAGGCTGTGAGGTGGTGAAATGAAGCCAGATTCATGTCATACTCTTAATAATGTCATCACATATCACAACATATATTAGACTTATAATAAAATAGCGCTGATTGTGTCCCTCTGTGTGGGAAGCTCATGTCAGTCAGGACCACTAGTGGAGCAGACGGGGGGCGGCCGCCCCGAGCCCACTACTCCACGCCAAAGAGGAAAAAAGAAAGTGTTCTGATTAAAATAAGGAAAGTTGGACTATATAACAATTGCGTTCATAAGGATAAAGTTTAAAAAAAAAAAAAATTAAAGAAATAGTCTCTTCTCCCCGTGTGTGTCTGCCTGTCATGCACGGGTACGTGCGCGCATGTTGTGTTTACTTTTAAGCCTGAATTATGGTTCTGCGTTACACCAACGCAGAGCCTACGCCGTAGGGTCCGGCGTAGGGTGCGCGTCGCCGCGTACGGCTCTGCGTTGGTGCGACGCAGAACCATAAATCAGTCAAGAGCAGCTCTGAGGGGAGGGGAGGAGGGGGTGCGGGTATCGTCCCGTCTTCGCATCGAGAGTCTTGATGATTTGCAATCACAGAGTGAGCCTACCGTTAGTTTTTAAACTGTAAAAAGTGGGGGGGACAAAAACATGATTTTGAAAAGACGGGGGGACATGTCCCCCCTTTAGCGCCGGGGAACTCACGTCGTTTAGCGCAGCAACAGCGTTCTGCTACTCACTCGCTTTATGTTATCCACTATTTATATACTTTTTCTACTTGTACTGTGACCACCAGATAATGTCGTTTTCCTGTCCTCCAGCTCATCCTCAACATTTCAATATCAGATCTCAGTGAAATTCAGTGACACGGTGGCTGGATACTTCTCATTCATCCTGAAGCCAAACAGGCTGCAGGAAGCCACTGCGCATGCTCAGTAGGCTCATTCATATACAAAAACATACCATTTTTGGTATGAAGTGGGCGTGTAGAGGGCGGGATATGAGGCGGATTCAGCTGAGCAGCCTTCCAGCTGGACTGTGATTTATAAAGCGAACATTGCTTTGTGTGTGCGTGCACGCGGTTTTATAAATCCGGATATTTTTTTGCGCCCGGCATTTTCGGCTTTTGAGCGTACGTGCACTTTTAGTATGACTCCTACGCAGTCCATTTTAAATGAGGCCCCTCAATAAAACCATGTGCACGCAGATTTGCACGCAACGTTCCTTTATGAATCACAGACCTGCGCAGCTGAATCCGCCTCTAATCCCGCCCTCTACACGCCCATAAATGCATATGGATGAGCCTACTGAGCATGCTCAGTGGCTTCCTGCAGCCTGTTAGGGATGAATGAATTAGAAGTAGCAGCCACCGTGACACTGACTTTCACGGAGACCTAGATGTTGTAGATGATGTGGAGGACAGGAAAACCACATTATTTGGTGGTCACAGTAAAAGGTAGAATAACTATATAAATAGTATACAATAAAATAAAGCGATCTGGCAGCACGCCGTTGCTGCGCTAAACGCCGTGAGTGCCCCGGCGCAACAGGGGGACACAGTAGGACGTCCCCCCGTCTTTTCAAAATCATGTTTTTTTTCCCCTTACTTTTTAAAGTTTAAAAACTAACGGTAGGCTCAGCCTTAAATTGCGAATTATCAAGACACTGTATGAAAGCGATACGAGAACGGCCCCGCAGCCCCGCTTCACCCCCCGCTCCCCCTCCTCCTCTCCCGTCTCCCCTCAGAGCTGCTCAGGGCGGGTTTATGGTTCTGCGTTACACCAACGCAGAGCCTACGGCGTAGGTGCGCGTCGCCGCGTACCCTACGCCGTAGGCTCTGCGTCGTTTAACGCGGGACCCTAATTTAGGCACCATACACCCGCACGTAAAGGTTTCACGCGCGCGTAAAACTCATATATATGAAAAAAAATCTGTGTCCCTTTAGGGAAGAAATGAGGGGCTCCGTGGAGCCCCTAAACGCAGCCCCTCATTTGTTCTGTCCTAAAGCGGGTGAAGAAGAGGCTGCAGCTCCAGCAGCACCAGAGTCCTGACTGACTGAGCTTCACACACAGAGGACACGATCAGCGCTATTTTATTTTATTTTATTTTATTATTTTATTATTTTAAGTCTGATATATTTTGTGATATGTGATGACATTATTAAGAGTATGACATGAATCTGGCTTCATTTCACCACCTCAATCCCTGCGTCGCCAGTTCCCCGTGTCTTAAGTAAATTCTTACGGGAGGGTCCGAGTTGCCGTAAAGATAAGCAGATTTTTCGGTTAGTTTTTTCTTTTTAGATCCGAGGATTTGCGTAGAAGGTGGCTTCCGCAACTTTCAGGCGCTTTTTCTGCGCAAGCAAGCTTTATAGATGAGGCCCCAGGTCCTTAAAAAGCTCACTAGCGCTGCCACCCCTAGGAACTTTCATCAGGATCCTGAGTGCATCATTGTAGGCCACCTGGAGCTTCCGCATACTCTCTTTAGTGTATTTCATCCATAAGGGGGCTGTATATACAGGGGTGCAGTATGCTCTAAACAGATTGATCTTAACCTCAGAAGAGCAGTAGTGAAACCTCCTGACAAGCATGTTAGCTTGAGCATACAGCATCCGCCGTTGCCTGCACATGTCAGCATCATCTACCAGCTCATCATTAATGATGTGGCCCAAGTATTTAGTACAGTTACATAAAGAAATAATTTGACCTGACAAATAAAAGAGGGGAAAGTTTAGTTGCTTGTCCTCCTTAGTCCTCCATATCAACACAACACTCTTCTTGGCATTGTATTTTACATCAAATTCAACCCCATAATCAGAGCAAATATTTAGCAGTTGTTGGAACACTGCACTACTGGGAGAAACAATGGCCAGATCATCAGCATACATAAAATGGTTGATCAATAAATCTATAAGATCTATAAAAATAAATAATCTCTAAAAGGACACAAACAGGAAGACAACATACAGCAGAGGTCACGGACCGCGGCCCGGGTCCGGACCCAGACGCCGTCCTGTACGGATCCAGACCTGTAATCAATAAATTACAGAGGGATTCTAGATTTTGACAGGGCACTTTTATTTTAACCAGCGCAGCTTTACTATTCTTTACGGCATTTGTTTAGTAGACCTTACAGACCAGAGGTGGAAAAAGTACAAAAATATTGTACTTAAGTAAAAGTACAGATTTTCTGCTTGAAAATTACTTAAGTAAAAGTAAAAAGTACTCATTAAGAAAATTACTTAAGTAAAAGTACAAAAGTACCTCAAATTAAATATAATAAAGTACTAAAAGTACATGGTGTAAAATGTACTTAAGTACAAAAGTACAAAGTACAAAAGTACAAAGTACAAAAGTACAAAAGTACAAAGTACAAAATTCTTTTCAAAAGGATTGCAAAGAAATGAAGTCTCAACATTGTCATGCTGTCAAAAGTGGCTTTATTACAACTTTAAAGTGCTTACAACTCTAAATAAATAATGGTGATATGAATGTAAAACCACACTTAAAAACACACACACAAAAAAAAAACCACACAAAAAACACAATATTTACATTTTTACATAAACCAACTCTTTTTAAATGACAATCTTTCAAATGACAATCTCCACGAGTGCTATACTGAATTGCCTCACAATGTAATTATGATTGAATGTATGCAAACTGGCTGTTTATCAGTCTACTGTTCAACTTCAACAGCAGTTGGTTTTCAAAATTGTGAGAGTCTAGCCGTGCTCTTCTTGGGCTGAAGACCTGTCCTGCGGTGCTGAACAGTCGTTCACAGGCTGCAGAGGCAGGTAGAGGAGTGTTTAGCTTGACTGACAACTTGCAGAGAGCGGGGTACAACTTCAATGCAGTCATTTGTTCTGCTGCTGAAAGCGCCAGGTATCCATCAAGTTGTATGGCCCCGTCTTGGTTAACATTCGAACTCGTGAGGCCTGCAAAGAAGTCTCCTTCATCCGATGAACTGGCACTGGCGACATCCGTCAGCAAAGGATCCTCCAGGTGCTCTTTGATGTAGTCCATTCCTGAAATACAGGGAAGGTGAAATACCATTAGTACAGCTGAAATAACAAAAATAATATAATGGAGAATACAAAAAGTAGATACATTTCATATTGCTGTTCAAACTGATGCATTATTTCTCCCTGCTCAGCACAATTATACAGTCATAACAACCAGGAATGCATATGCAGAAGGAAATCAGACAATTAGGGTAGCTTAAATACCCCTCCCAAATTGGTCAGCTGATTGCCACTTCAGTGTATACATCCACATACTACAATGCAGTGCATTAACCTCTCAAGTGTATGCTCCCTAAACTAACGTTGCAAACTACGAATCACTCACACAAGTTAAAATGCATTATGTCCATGTGCTCACCCAGTTTGATTGTAGCCTCGTCTTTTGTCCAAGTAGTTTTAAACTTGGGGACAAGAATTGTAGCTGCAATCAGTTCCGGATCCATAAACATGCAATCAAAGCGCTTCTTTATGCCAGCTAGCAAGGCGTCAGCCAATGGCCTGCAGTGCTTCAGCGGCATCTTTGCTTTCTCCAGTTTGGAAGTCAGACAGGTTATCGTCGGAAGCAGCCACCCCATGTGCACATTCTTTTCTCCTTGCAAGATGTTGATGGCTGCTGCCACTGGGCTCATGATGGCAGCATACTCTGTCAGGAATGTGATGTCAACTAGACTGAACCTGTGCAAAAATAAAACAATATGTTAGAAAACAACCCTTTAAGTACTGGGACCCCCCCCAGGTACTACCAGGAGAGAAGATTTGTGTTAAAAATAAACATTCAAGAATTTTCAAAAATGGTTGAAAAAAAATAGCAGATGTACAAGCTTGCAGCACTACACTTAGTGAAACACTGTGACCTTGTAGATCTGCCATTTTTGAAATGCCTAAAGTAAAAAAAAAAAACAAATGTGCAATTGTGGTGTTAAACCTACATTGGAACGTTGAATTCAGTGCAGACAGCTCTCAGGGCCGGCTCCCCCCTTTTCTCCAATATCTTGAGCAGCCTCTCCACAGCCATGAACAGAGAGTTCCACCGGGTGGCAATTGGGCGCAACAACTGGAGCGAGCAGGCTTCTTCCACAGCTTCAGCTGCTTTAACCGATCTCCCACACTTATTCCACAGCCCATGACACTTTCCGAATGCTGAGCGATACACTCGTTTGTATCCGTCGTTGGAAGTTGCTTTCTCAGCATCAACTGTGGAGACCAAGTTGAGGAGATGGCAAGCACAGCGTTGATGCTTTGGGAGCTCAAATTCAAAGCCACCATTCTCATCCAGGATTTCTGACACTTCAACAAACTCCACTTCATCATTTCCCTCTTCTTCCTCACCAGGCTCTGGGTCAGCACCAACTTTGTTGTTCATGTCTGGAACTTCACTGTAAACGTGAAAAGCCTTTAGGAAGTTGGAACCGTTGTCTGTGGTGGTCCTCACAATTTTGTTTCGGATGCCATACTCTGAATGGATATCATTGAGTGCATTAGCCAAAACATCGAACGTGTGGGAACCTCTCAGTTGTCTACAGGCCAGGATTACTGAGCATCTCTCTAGGCTGTCGGGGTCAAACCAGTGGGCAGTCACACCAATGAAGCTCTTTCTTCTGGCTGACCAGCAGTCTGTGGTGGTGGCAACGTGGTCCGCAGCCATCATTTTCTCAGTGACCGCCTTTTTCATTTTCTTGGCAGCATCGTCAATTCTTAAACGCAGGGTGGGCCTTGAGATAATTTTTGCCTTAGGCTGAAGAGTAGTGACAAACTCTTTGAAGGCTGGTTTTTCCACAGTAGAGAATGGCTCTAGGGCTTCTGTGATATACTTCACAATACCCCTTTCTATTGTGCTTTGGGTTACCATGTTGCCGGAATTGATCATTGTGGTCTGTGTGAGGCTGGAAGATGCTGTAGGAGGACGGCGTTTCCGTTTTATTGATGCCAGCTCTTCATATTGGTTCAATTGGCTTGGATGCTTCCGCTACATCAATGTGGAGACAAAAAAGAAAAAATGTTAGCTCATCAACAGGCTACTATGATTTTCACAATGTTATTGTTATACATTACAAAAGTCATGTTGATATGTAGGATAGACAGTTATCAATGATTTAGTAAAGTAGTAAATCAGTAAAGGGAACCCATTATGAAAATGTTTTTTTTTTAACAATAAAGTTGCCATTTGTGACACGCTTGTGTGTGTGTGTGGGGGGGCACGCACGCGTTCTACCCACATGTACTGGAGCGGTTTGTTAATATTGGCAAAGTACCATATTTTCATAACCATTTGGCGCGCCGTGTTGAAAGGCGCCGTGTGGAGAGGCCATAGATATATATAAAGGCTAGATGACTCGTCCGCGCTGCTGCCAATGCAGAGCGACGGCGGCACACGGCGGCCATCTTGCCACAGGAGAGCTCGCTCACTCATAACAGTGTTTAATGATGCCTGTACTGCTTAAACAACTTTAACTTACTCAATTCTCAACAGATTTTCAAACAGTTTGTTTTTTTATGAACGTCAGAGATGTAGTTATGACACTGCATACTTGTGAATAATTATAAACATTGAAAATAACCAGAAACAGTACATATTCTTAGTAATATTTATATTTACATTATAACATATATATATATATTATTACCATATAAAATATATATTATTACATTATAACAAGTTTATATATTACTACATTATGATGTATTTATATCATGACACACACGTTATATGGTTATTATTCATATAAAAGTACGTTTTTCAATGTTTATAATTATTCACAAGTATGCAGTGTCATAACTACATCTCTGACGTTCATAACAAACCAAACTGTTTGAAAATCTGTTGAGAATTGAGCAAGTTAAGGTTGTTTTGCAGTACAGGCACCATTAAACACAATGTTATGAGTGAGCGAGCTCTCCTGTGGCAAGATGGCCGCCGGTGAACGACGCTGGAGACCCCGACCTAAGATGGCCGCCGTGTGACGCCGTTGCAGCAGCGTGGACGAGTCATCTAGCCTAATGCCGCGTTCCATTTGTCCTCGGAAGTCGGGATTTCCCCGTTCCCAGTCGGAATTTTCAACTGGAACACCCCTTGAAGTGGGATTTCCTACTGGGAAAGTGGGAGAAGCTTCACCACCCCTGAGTTACCATTCCAAGATGGCTGCCATTTCCAGTTCCTAGTTCCGATTTCCGAGGTAAATGGAACGCAGCATTTATATATGTCTATGGGAAAGGCGTTTTGTGTGTCATCTTTTGATTTAAAACACACATAAGGCGCACAGACCGAAAAGGCGCCTCTAGACACACGGAGCGCCGCCTTACAACAATACACACACAAGCATACAAGTGTGGTATTTAAAAAGAGAGCGGTAGCAAAAATTCGGAAATGGTGCCGGCTTTTGCAAAAGCCTAAACAACAGTCCAGCCCAACAAAACACGTCAGCCCACCCATCCTCGTCGGTCCTCGACGCGACGGAGGATCCTCCGGCCTTTACGACAATACAAACGGCGCATTGCGTAATTGGGTGCACGGTACATTTTTTTTTTTTTTTTTTTTTTTTTTTAAATACAGCAGTTGTATGGTCAATATTTATGAATTACACAGGCACATAAGACATACCTTAAGGTGCACTTTGAGGTTTGAGGGCGAGTTGCTGAACGCAGACAGTTCTTTGTTTGCAGGCGCACACAACTTGCATTTCAGTCGGTAGGAAGATTCTTCCCTCCGAATGAACTCGAACATCGTCGCCAGGTAAGGCCACGGGTGTGTTTCACCTTCTTCACAATCACCGATAGAAGTTGTACTAGTGGGAATGACTTCTGAAGCGGAATCCATGTCCAGGTCGGAATACATTCTTCTGAAAGCGTGTCGCGTTCCTCCTCCATTTTAAGCACTGCTCGTGTCTTCGTAGTAGCTCCGCCCTTCTTCTTCTTCTTCAATGGTGTTTATTGGCGGTTGGCAAAACAGAACTCCGCCCACCTTGGAGCGCAGCCCCTCATAGGCTACTCTATGAGCGCAGCCCATGGAGCAGCCCCGGTGTGCTGTTTTCACGGCAAAAGCCTACATTTTCATTTAATGTAAGACTTTAATTTGTAGCGAGTAACGACGTGTCCAATTTTAAATGTAGCGGATTAAAAGTACGATTTTTTCCTTGAAAATGTAACGAAGTAAAAGTACAAGTACAGAAAAATAAAAGTATCAATAAAAGTACAAATTCTCAAAAATCTTACTTAAGTACAATAACGAAGTACTTGTAATTCGTTACTTTACACCACTGTTACAGACCAATAGCGTACCAGTTAAGCCATCCCACATGATGCTGCTCAGCCAATCAAATCCGTGTACGCGCGCCCAATGTATTATTGTAAAGGCTGATTTATGGTTCCGCGTTACACCAACGCAGGGCCTACGGTGCGCGTCGCCGCGTATCCTTCGCCGTACCAGCGTAGGCTCTGCGTTGATTTAAAGCGGAACCATAATTCAGGCTTAAGGTGGATGTAATTGAGGCCACCATGAGAAGTTAGGGGGAAGGGGGGCGCGTGAATTGCCCGTGATTGCCCGGTGGCGGCTCCGTGGTGGAAGGGGAGACTCGGGCTCGCTACCGAAAAGAAGACGAGGCTCCCGGGGGAGCTGCGCCGTGGAGGCGGCCCAGAAAGCCGCAGGAACAACCCGACCGAGCGGCAGCCGACGCGGGGACGCGCGCAGGGAGGTCGGCTGCCGCTCAGTCGGCGGGCTCCGCCGTTTACCACTCAAGTCTGAACTGAAGTCACAGAAAATATGTTGACCATCTTAAAACATTCTAACCATGTTTGGGTCCACATACAGCTGTGAGGCAGCTTTCTCCACAATGAACATAATTAAAACTAAATATTGTTCCAGGCTCACCAATGAGCACCTTCACATGTGCACCTGACACATGTGAACCTGACACCATCCAGCCCAGATTTAAAGTCCTGGCAGGAGAAATTAGAGCTCAGTTCTCTCACTGAGCGACAGAAAGTGAGGGCATAAGATTATAAGAGGGGAAGAAAGAAAAACTGAAAAACTGTTCAATTGTTAAGATGTGTTTATAGTCATTTATTATAAAAAGGTGTTGAGACAATTAACAAAGAAAAGAGGAAATTCAAATTGCTGGTAGAGAAATAAAATAAGATAGCATTTGAAAAATAAAATAAAATCTATTTTATTTTTTATTGCAGTCCTTCTTTAACCTAATAAGAGAAAAAAATATATGTGTAATTCAAGTTACACATGTTAAAGCAGCAAAATGAAACTTTTCCACCTTAATATAATATTTCCAGAGTCATTGTGATGGTACATCAACCTTAACCTTTTATTAAACAGGTTTAATGACACCTCTGTCATGGTCTGAGGGGTCTGTATCAACAAAAGCTGAAAGTTACATTGTGCTGCTTGTGGCTACTTGAATACACACACACACACACACACACACACACACACACACACACACACACACACACACACACATATATATATATATATATATATATATATATATATATATATTATGATGTTTTGGATCTTCGCTTGAGTACATTTTCTCTAAATGGACCTCTTAAAGTTTTAGTTGAATACCCCTGGTGTAGAGGGTGTAGAGTAGGGGACTCAGCACACAGCCCTGAGGTGAGCCGGTGTCAGCTGACAGGAAAGAGGTCACGGGGTTTAGTGGAGAAATTGTTTGCTTTTATTGTCACCCAGACACACACATATTCAAACTAAAACAGGAAACGGGTCACAAAACGACAAAACCTGAATAACCTGGTAAAACCCAAGAAAAGGAAGCCAGAACCCACCAGAAACTGGTGGGGGCCTCATGTTCGAAACGTGCGGTGCACAAAAAACGTGCATATGGCACTTCTACGCTCACGGTCGAATGTTCGAAAATTGATTTGAACGTAGAAAGTTGCGGTCTTTCACGCGCACATCATGTCTGGCGTACGTGCTTTTCTGAGGTTTTGTCCGTTGGCGACACTCACTGGTGATGCAGTGAAGTGCAGAATATGAGGAATCGTGAAGTCAACAAAACGTTCACGACCACACGTGAAGGACACGACAGTCCATCACATCACACACATCACTAGATAAGTTACACACGAGTGGAGCTGCAACAATCTCACAATCAACCACATGAACTAAAGGCAGGAGCTCAACGATGGAACCCGCAAATCCCAACGGCAACCTTGGCTCCGTTAGAGGAACCTGCTGATGCATCAGATAACACCGATCTGCTGGTCCAGGACTAAGACTGGACCAGTTTAGGTCACCAAGAGGATCCTTCTGGATCGCTGCCCTGAACTGGACCAGCTGCTCCGGTTCAGACCAACAGGATCTTTCAGCTGGAGCTACTGAAGGTCGGACATCTCTGTCACCATGACGACCGTATGGGACGCCTACTCGAGATAAAAGCCAGATCCTAAAACATCCCATAACTGTGTCTGGACAGAAAAACATTAAAATACATTTTGCAGCGCAAAACCGGTTCTGTAACGTTGTCTTTTTTTTTTTAATTCAAGATCTTTTTATTAAAATTTTCACAAAGTAAAAAAGGTGAAATGCTGCATGTCAATTACAAATATTTTGAGTAGGCATGGGCATGTTAATCATAGCATACACCAGTGTACAAAATATAAAAAACAATTAAACAGTATGAAAAAATATAAAGTAGTAACAAAAACAAACTACAGACCAAACTAATCCCTCCCATGTCACTGCCAGATTACTAATCACAATATGAGGTCACTCTAACATCAAAAGCCTGCACTAGGAATACAAAATAAATATGAAGTATAGTTCACAGGGTCTGGAATGCTTCTAGAAAAGGTCCCCACACTTTCTGGAACTTATTTGATTGCTGAAGCGAGTATCTAATTTTCTCCAGTTTTAAGCAGGACATGATGTCTTCCAGCCATTGTGCACGAGTAGGAGGGAAGGGATCCTTCCACCTGAACAGAATTGCCCGACGAGCCAAAAGGGAGGCAAAAGACAAAGTGTGCCCCTGTGCAGTGGTTAACTTCCTTCCTCCCTCCATGACCCCAAACAGGGCAGTCAGTGGGTTTGGTTCTAATCTGATTTTAAGCACCAGAGAGAGAGTATGAAAGACTTCCATCCAGTATTTGTTTAGACATGGGCAGGACCAGTACATGTGGATGAGAGAGGCTTCTGCTACCTTACATCTTACACAGTATGGACTAATATCTGGGTACATGGAGGATAACTTTGCTTTGGAAATATGAGCCCTGTGTACCACTTTAAACTGAATTAAGCAGTGACGTGCGCACAGGGAGGTTGTATTAACCAGTTTGAGTATGGACTCCCAGGTATCCTCTGATAAGGGAAGCCCTAAGTCCTGCTCCCATGCTGCTTTGAGTTTATCTGTAGGGGCACTCCTAAGATCCAGCAACATGCCATAGAAAGACGAAATGAGCCCCTTTTTGAATGGGTCTGTGGCAAGAACTTTGTCAACTGTGGTCAAGCCTATCGATGCACCAGGGCTGGGTGTCTGGGAAAGAACAAAATGTCTAGCCTGAAGATACCTAAAGAAATGTGATTTTGGAAGGCTGAATTTACTACTTAACTGCTCAAAAGATGCCACGGTGCCGTCTATGAACATATCTCTAAAACGATTCATACCCCTCCTGTGCCATTCCTGGAAGGTGGGGTCCTCAAGGGATGGTTTGAAAGAGTGATTTGATGCAATGGGGCTAAGAAGAGAGAAGCTGTGAAAACCAAAAAACTTCCTAAATTGGGCCCAAATTCTAAGGGAATGTTTAACCACTGGGTTTTTGATTGATTTAAGTGAAGGAAGTGGAAGTGAGGAGCCGAGTAGGGCAGGAATTGACAGGTCATCAGTTGGATGTAACTCCATCGCCACCCAGTCAGGGCGGTCAGCGCCGTCGCAGTAGAAGGACCAGAATGCAAGGCAGCGCAGGTTAGCAGCCCAATAATAATAACGAAAGTTTGGGAGGGCCAGACCACCTGCAGACTTAATTTTTTGAAGATGAGTTTTGTTCAAACGTGGCCGTTTACCCCGCCATAGGTATGAAGATATAACTGAGTCAAGGGACTGAAAAAAAGAACCAGGAATAAAGAGTGGTAAGGTCTGGAAAAGGTACAAAAATTTAGGTAAAATGGTCATTTTAACTGAATTGATGCGACCCACAAGAGACATTGACAGGGGTGACCATTGTGTAAGGGTTTGTTTGGTCTCATTTAACAATGAGATAAGATTCTCTTGGAGCAGGTCTTTGTGTTTCCTTGTCACAGATATGCCTAAATAGGAGAATTTGTCATTTACGATTTTAAAGGGAAAATTGGAAAGGTCTAAAGCATGCGATTCGAGATTGGTAGGGAAAAGCTCACTTTTGCTGAGATTCAGTTTATAGCCTGAGAGTTTCCCAAACTGACTGAGAAGTGACAGCGCAGGGGGTAATGAGGCCAGAGGGTGAGAGATGAAAAGCAAGAGGTCATCGGCATAAAGCGAGACCTTATGTTCCCTGCCACCTCTCCAGATACCGGACACATCCTCACAAGATCGGAGCGCTGTGGCAAGCGGTTCGATAGCCATGTCAAAAAGCATGGGACTAAGGGGGCACCCCTGACGGGTTCCACGATGCAGATTAAATGGTTTTGACCGTTGAGAGTTAGTACGAATTGAGGCTGTTGGGTGTAAATAGAGAAGTTTAATCCACAGAGCAAAGTTCGGACCAAAACCAAACCTGTCCAGCACAGCAAAGAGATAATCCCATTGGACGCGATCAAATGCTTTCTCCGCATCCAGAGAGACAACGCATTCAGGGATAGCCTCAGAGGCAGAGTAGATAATATTGAACAGTCGCCTTGTGTTGAAGTAAGACTGCCTACCTTTAATGAAGCCAGTTTGGTCTTCAGATATAATTGTGGGGAGGGCATTCTCCAGCCTATGGGCTAGGACTTTAGCTAGGATTTTAGCATCTGTGTTTAAGAGGGAGATGGGCCTGTAGGAGGCGCATTCAGTAGGATCCTTCCCTTTTTTAGCTATGAGGGTGATGCAGGCCTCCGAAAAAGAAGGAGGGAGGGAACCGTGGCTGAAGGATTCTGAAAGAACTGTAGATAGCAATGGGGAAAGCAGAGTAGAAAATTTCTTTAGAAATTCCGCCGGGAAGCCATCAGGGCCAGGACATTTACCCGACTGCAGTGAAGAAATGGCTCGAGTAATTTCCATCAGGGATATCGGTTCTTCTAATGTCTTCCTTAGATCTGGTGAAAGACTGGGAATACTAAGACTATTTAAAAAGTCTGCAATCTCATCTCGATCAGTCTGAGATTCCGAGGTGTATAGCTGGGTATAAAAGTCCCTGAATGCTTCATTTATGAGTAAGTGGTCTGTAGTTACATGGCCATTTGGTAATCGAATCTTAGAAATATTTTGTTTAGCCTTAGAGCCTTTAAGTTGGTTGGCTAATAATTTGTCAGATTTGTCTCCATAAACATAAAACCTGGTTTTACTTTTCAGAAGTGACTGTTCAATTGGGTGAGTGGTAAGCAGGTCAAATTTAGTTTTAAGTTCTAGCCGCTTTTTGTAAAGATCTGGGGATTTAGTCCGAGAATATTCTTCATCGACCTCTTTGATTTGGCGGGCAAGGTCTGATCGCTCCCTATAAGATTTTTGCCTCACCCTAGCAGTGTAGGATATAATCTGTCCCCGGAGATAAGCCTTGAGGGAATCCCAGACAGTTAGACTAGACATTCCTGGAGTCATATTCGTGGATAGGAAAAAGGCTATTTCCGTTTCCATTGATTTAACAAAATTTGTGTCCGACAGCAGAGTTGAATTGAATCGCCACTGTCTGTCTCTCTGAGGTAGGTCAGGAAGGGACATGGTTAGAACCACAGGAGCGTGGTCGGAAATGACAATGCTCTGATAAGCACAGGAATGAACCAGGGGAATCAGTTGATTATCAATAAAAAAATAATCAATCCTCGAGTATGTGTGGTGCACTTGTGAGAAAAAGGAGTATTCTCTGTCACATGGATGTAAAGAACGCCACACATCACAAACACCGTAGTCAGAAAGGAACGCCTGAATAAGACGGGCTGACTTACTTGCTGTGCCGGGGTTGGTAGAGGATCGGTCTAGGACTGGGTCGAGCCAGCAATTAAAATCACCACCCAGTATGAGAGAATATGTATTAAGGTCAGGGAGCAGTGAAAACAGTCGTTCAAAAAAGACTGCATCATCTGAATTAGGGGCATAAACGTTCACAAGTACGACCAATGTATTGAATAATTTCCCAGAAACGATCACGTAGCGACCAAACTTGTCAGAAATCACATTGTGCTGCTCAAATGAAACATCCTGACTGATCAGAACTGAAACTCCTCGGGCCTTAGCTTGAAAGGAGGAGTGAAATCTCTGCCCTGACCACCTCGGGAACAGGCGGCTATTATCAGAACTGCGAATATGAGTTTCTTGTAGAAAGGCTATTTCTGTTTTAAGGTGTTTTAGATGTGAGAAGATCCTTTTCCTCTTAACAGGGTGATTCAGACCCTTAACATTCCAGCTCACCAACTTCAAGTATCTACTCATAATATCTAAGAAGAAAAATTAGGTGTGCACAATGACCTAGGCAAAAAAAAAGAAAACGGAAAGGAGGTTGAATGTGACCCACATTAAGTAATGAGTTGAAAAGAGTTAATGCAAAGTTTCTGGCAGTGACATATCCCCCCGACCCACCCTCCCCAACTAAGACAGCTGCTATAGAAAAATAAAAAAAAAGCAGCAAGCTCTTCAAAACAAACAAAGTGCAATAACGCATCTTCCTATCCTACACACTAATAGCTTTTGCTCCCGTATCATGGGTGTATACATATTAGCACCTTAAAACGTGTAGATATAAATAAAAAAAAGAAATACCCTCTCAAATCTTGACCTGTAAGTCCCGATATGAGCCCAGAAATATTTGTACAAAAATATAAAATATAAAACGTCCGACTTAAGCAGCGTAAAAGTAAGGTTAACAGCTTACAATTATTACAAAACTTATAGGTAAATCGGAAAAGCTTTTTTTTTTTTTTTTTTTTTTTTTCTCTCCCTCTTCACCACTTATTTTTCCCCTTCCCTCAAATAGCCAAAAATAACTGCAAATTAATAATATTTGCAAAGGGGCAGTCCAACTAACAACAGAGAAAATACTGGTTGTCGCGGGGTTACTCACCCTCCCCTCAGGAATAATGTGACTCACGTAAAAAAAAAAGAGAGAGAAAAAAAAGTCAGTCCGTGAGCGTCAGTGAGCCGCACCGGGCTGCAGGCGGAGCCGTGGCAGCCTCCAACAGTCCCGTTACGGCGGGTTTGAAGCTTTGCTGCGACTCGTGATGAATTTGCGCGCCTCATCCACGGAGCCGATCCACTTCCTGGCCCCCCCGGACAGCGTGAGCCGGAGCCGGGCGGGGAAGAGCAGAGCCGGCCTCAGACCCAGCTGGTAGAGCTCCGACATGACTCCGCTGTATTCCGCTCGTTGGCTGGCAACTTCGGGGCTGTAATCCTCCAGGACCCGGATGGGCTGGCCGCGATATTCCAACTTTCCTCTCCGGCGCGCCTCCCTGATGAGGAGATCTTTCGTCTGGTACCGGTGAAGGCGGATGATGACCGGACGCGGTCTCTGTCCCGGGGCCGGCTTGGCGGCGAGCGAGCGGTGCGCTCTGTCTATCTCTGGCGGTGACGGCAGCGTATCGTTCCCGAACACCTCACACAGCAGCTTGGAGAAGAAAGCCGCCGGAGATCCGCTCTCGGTCGACTCTGGTAAGCCCAGGATACGGATGTTCTGCCTTCTGCTCCGGCTTTCCAAATCCACCACCTTGGCCTTCAGCCGAGCATTATCATCCCGTAGAGTCGAGCAGATGCCTTCAAGGTCCGTAACTCGCTGGCTGAGGTCTTCTGTGGCGAGTTCAAGGGACGAAACACGTTGGCCATGGTCCTCGACCGCGAGCCGCGTTTGGTCGAGTTTGGAGTCGAGCTGACTGAAAGTATTTTTGAACTCGGCGGCCAGGGCAGCGCGGTGTTCCTCCAGCAACGTGGTAATGGCCGCCAGGGTTAAGACAGCGCCAGCGTCGTCCTTCTTGCCCGACTTGCCGCTCTTCGAAGCCATCTCGGAGGTAAGTGGGCTCGTTCGAGACAAAAAAAAAGAAAAACAGCAACAGGGAATCCTTTTTAAAGGAAAAAGTTTGAAAGTTTGAGGGCTTGGTGGTTTAAAAAGTTTGGCACTCACGGGAGCACTCACGAAACACGTCTACTCCATCTGCTCACCAACCGGAAGCCCCGTAACGTTGTCTTTTAAAGTAAAACTAAAATGTCATGGAAAGGTTGGTTTGTACGAACTGATGTGATTCAGCAATGAATTAAATACGTTTTTTATTGAATGTTTAGGCAACTTTCAGAGTCTCATATCGAGTCGGCTGCAGGTGCTGCAGGACTCCAGAAAGTGTTTCTCCGGTGATGGAGGCCGGTCTCTCCTCCTGCGGATGCAACACTCCGAGTTACAGCAACTTTGCTCTTTAATTCTCACGTGTGGACCTCGATAATCCCGTCGGCACAAGTTGTCTTTCTGCAGCGGAGGAATCAGATCGTGATGCTTCATGTTTTAAATATAAGTTTATATTGTTCATATTGTTATACCTACTTATGAGAGAGGTGATCGCGGACATCCACAATGTGTAAAACTCAATACACATGTACATTGGTCTTAATCCGTCAGTATATAATAAGTGTGACAAAAAAGCGGGACGAGGAGCCTTTTTTCGTCCACAAACTTAAGTTCTGGTGTCGGTTCTTAAAATACAAACAAGAAAAGCAGGGTGTAATGATGCATTATCGCTGCCCATAAACATTCACAAATCCTTTCGACCATAATAAAACCAAAACTTTTCACGGAACGCAACACAAAGGAAAGAACAGCAATCCCCATGATGTAATGCAGCTGAAATTGGAAGAAATGCCTCCAAATAAATTATTTTTTCCAGGCCTCAACTTTTGACAGGACTGTCTCCAGCTCACAGCCGATGTTTTTTTTTTATTTGTTAGGGCCCCGAGCACTTACAGTGCGAAGGCCCTATTGTATCTGTAGGAATTCTTTATTAGGGCCCAAGCACTTACAGTGCGAAGGCCCTATTGTATCTGTAGGAATTTTTTATTATTAGGGCCCGAGCACTTACTTTTGCATTTATTCTTCTGACGAAAGGAGGGCCTTTTTGTCCCCCTAAACGTGCCCCAAAAGTCAAATTTTGCACGCAAGCCAGGCCTGGCGAAAAATGTGATATTTAATGGTTTGCATTAATGGGCGTGGCAAAATGGCTCAAAAGCACCCCCTAGAAAACTTGCCTCAAGCCCCACAATACGGTTTGACGTACATGCACGGAAATTGGTATAGACCTGTATCATGTCGCAACTTAAAGAAAAGTGTCTTGGCGCCATGGCCGAAACCAAACAGGAAGTCTGCCATTAATACGGCCCGAACCGTAACGTGCACCCAGGTATGTTATACATCAAAATGTGCGTCTCCATACTGTGACAACACGCATTACTTTTCTCAGTCAAAAGCGTTACCGTGGCGACGCTAGACGCAAAAAAGCGCGCCCACCCTTCATCTGATTGGTTCAGACAGAAAAAACTTTGTGCCTCAAGCCCCACATGACAGTTTGACGTACATGCACGAAAATCGCTAAACACCTGTATCATGTCGCAACTTAAAGAAAAGTCTCTTGGCGCCATGGCCGAAACCGAACAGGAAGTCGGCCATTTTGAACCTTTTGAATTAATCGCGTAATTTTGGCGCAAATTAAGCCATAGCTTTGGCAGTTAATACGGCCCGAACCGTAATGTGCACCCAGGTGTGTTATACATCAAACTGTGCGTCTCGATCCTGCGACGACGTGCATTTCTTTTTTCAGTCAAAAGCGTTAGCGAGGCGAAGCTAGACGCCAAAAAGCGCGCCCCCCCTTCATCTGATTGGTCCATATTTGATAATTCCCCAAAAGTCACCAAATTTTGCACGCAAGCCAGGCCTGACGATAAATTTGATATTTCACGGTTTGCATTAATGGGCGTGGCCTAATGGCTCATAAGCACCCCCTAGAAAACTTTGTGCCTCAAGCCCCACAATACGGTTTGACGTACATGCACGAAAATCGGTACACACCTGTATCATGTCGCAACTTAAAGAAAAGTCTCTTTGCGCCATGGCCGAAACCGAACAGGAAGTCGGCCATTTTTAACATTTTGAATTGATTGCGTAATTTTGGTGCAATTTATGCCATTCCTTTGGCAGTTAATACGGACCGAACCGTAACGTGCACCCAGGTGTGTTATACATCAAAATATGCGTCTCCATCCTGCGACGATGCACATTACTTTTCTCAGTCAAAAGCGTTACCGTGGCGACGATAGATGCCAACAAGCGCGCCCCCCCTTCATCTGATTGGTGATATTCTGTGAATTTGATAGTTCCTACTTAATAACTTAATAACATAAATTTTGAATGGTTTGATATAAAGAGTCATGTGTGGTGTCATCGTACTCGGTATTGAGTACTTGACCTTCATTGGCATGAATTAGCCCCGCCCCTTCTTCTGATTGGTCGATATGTGATTGTTCCTATTTTCTGCCATAACCTTTGAAAGGTTTGACATAAAGAGTCGTGGGTGGTGTCATCGGACTCGGTTTTGAGTACTTGACCTTCATTGGCATGAATTAGCCCCGCCCCTTCTTCTGATTGGTTGATATGTGATTGTTCCTATTTTCTGCTATAACTTTTGAATGTTTTGACATAAAGAGTCGTGGGTGGTGTCAACGGACTCGGTTTTGAGTCCTTGAACATAATTGCTGCAAATCAGCGCAGCCCCTTCTTCTGATTTGTCGATATTTGATAGTTCTTACTTTCTGACATAACTTTTGAATGGTTTGACATAGAGAGTCGTGGGTGGTGTCATCTGACTCGGTTTTGAGTACTTGACCTTCATTGGCATGAATTAGCCCCACCCCTTCTCCTGATTGGTCAATATCTGATAGTTCTTACTTTCTTACATAACTTTTGAATGGCTTGATATAGAGAGTCGTGGGTGGTGTCATCCGCTAAATGTCTAGGCCTGAAGAATCTACATGCAAGTCATACAAGCGCTTCCACTGCAGCACGCCTGAACATGCACAAGGGTGCGAGGGCCCGTTCATCGCTGCTTGCAGCTTTTAATTTTACTTGTTTATGCAAGTTCCTTGTTAGGATGAGTGGTTTTTAATGGATAATTATTTTCATTATCATATTCAAATATATGTATTTGAGGGAGGAGAGTCCGAGGCGGAGTGTTGTGCTCCCGCATGTGTGCTCAAATCCACGCTGATTGTGATGTTCAAAGGAACCTGCGTGAATTTGGGCGTACGCAGAGTTTTGAACATCAAGTCAAATTCTAAATGACACATGTCTAAATGACTAAAAAGAAAATATTTTAATTTCTTATCCTTCTGCTCTCAGAAAGCATCATTTTGGTTATTTACAATAATTATAAAAAAACTGGACACTTGATATGAAAGTCCAGCTGCTCTCCACAGATCCATGCTACTGTTAATAATTGTTGCTAAATCAGCTTCTGATCTCTAAACAGCTGCTTTGGACAATATTTTAACATCAACATTAATTACAGTAAAAGGATTGGTGTGTATTTTGGTGTTTTATTCTTAATCTAGTATCAGACTTCTACCAGAGAACCTCAGGATGTTCATTAAAGGCAAACATGCCAGAGGAACAACCGAGAACCGATATCATGAATATCAATAACAACATCAGTAATCGGGACTTAAGTTCAAGCAGTTAGACTAACCTGGTCATTCCAAAAGCCTGCACCTCCTTTGGCCATAATTCATTTCAGTTCGCTGCTGCTAGTGATTGGACGGGTCCAAGGCTGGAGCTTCTGCGGCGGATTCTGCTTCACGCTGGCGATCGTCCCTGGAACGCCACGGTTCCTGGGGCAGGAGAGGGATCGGAACGGAAAAGGGGGGGTTAAAGGCAGAGAGAGTCAAGAGCACAGCGCTCTGGTATCGGATCTTACGCTCGGCCCATTAATCCAGGTCCCAAACGGCACTCTTCCCCGCCAGCTCTCGGGAAAAATGGGGAGACATGGTCCAGATGCGCTGGTCGGCAGGATGGGTCTATCTTGTCTGGCTGGGCTGGGAAAGAGACGCAGAGCTGGGGGAAACTGAGGTTTTTCGTGCCGCGGGCTGCAGTGATGTCATCAGCGCCTGGCCAGTGATTGGACCCGCGCCCTTCAGGCGCCGCCCCCAAGGCACGTTGGTCTTTGTAGTTTTTCACAAAGCGGCCATTTTAAGAGGCATTTTAAAGCTGATTTCAAGTCAGGGGTTGAGCCAGCTTAGAAGTCGAATTCACATATTCACAAAATGTTCAATAAGAGTTCACATGATCACATGGTGGTGTCCAACAGTCCCCCCTTTAGTTCCGATGACAAGGATGCTGGGTCCGCTTGTCGGAGCTAGAAAAGCGGTCACGGTCCATCTGTCATGAAATCCCGGTTGAGGGCGGGAGGCTGGTCTGGGCGAATCAGATTATCTACACTATACGAACCATGGTATAAGAGAAATATAAAAACAAAACGAAACACATTCAATTAATAAAATGATTCAATTGCATAATACAGTGACATCACTTCTTATATCAATAAAGGGGGTCCAGCTATGGAATAATTTGGAAAATGAACTAAAACTATGCACTACTGTAACCAAGTTCAAAAATAAAATATTAAATAAATATAAAACATTGATATGATAATATTATAATAATACCATGATAGTAGCAAATCGAAGCAAGTGTTTGCATGGCCGCTCTCCGCGGTCGTTTAGCCGAGGAGTTGGTGAAGCACCACCACATCATGCAGGTGCCCTGTAAGCCAATTGGTATGTTAAAAAATTCTTATTTTTTCTCTTTTTTACACACCCTACTCTTAACCTCTGCTCTCCTCGCTGTACAGTCTCTTGCCAAGAACCACTTAATTTATCACTTCTTGCAATTTATAGTATGTTTTTTAGTTTTGTTTTCGTCTTTGTTTTTTTGTCTTTGCTTACTGGTTACTTGTCCAATATATCCATTCTTTTTCAATGTTTGAACCCAAATTATTAGTTTTGTTTTGTATAAAACCTCCTGAGTCGAGGTTCATAAAAGGGTAGGCATAATAAGCCTTGGCTTCAGCCTATACTGTACCTTTTCGGTGCCACTTAAAAATATTGGACTTTTTTTTTATGTTGTACTATGTTGTATCCAAATGGACCGAAATAAAAAAACTAAAATCAAATCAAGGTGAGGTAGATAAAAGATAAATAAAAACTGAAAAGAAAAATGGGGGTTAGTTAGATTACGGACACTCGATGCGTAACTGCCAAAAGCAGACCGGGCTTAACGGGTGTTCACTACATGTTAATCCCTTGGCAGAGCGGTGCTGAGGAAGAGAACGAATCAGAAGGGGTCTGTCCTGTAACGGGAACCGACCTTGGATAATGGGAGAGGAAACTCTTAATCCCTATTTGGTACTCTCGAGAGGACGTATGATTATGGTATACCCTGGCGCCTTCAGTGCTCCTTTGTGCCCATGCAAAAGTCGACCGAGGCGTGGCGTGGGCGGTGGCAACACTGACATTTTCAGGCGGGTACAATGGATGAAGTGGCAACTTCATCTGCTGACCAGCCATCCGTTCGAGTGGTGTCATCGCAACCGAGCGATGCGGCGTGGACCTGCCGACCCTGAGATCTAGCAGCATATGGGCAATAGTTCGATTAGCTCGTTGGATCTGACATGGGGACTGGGTGTCAAAGGGAGCTGTCATGACATCTAAGGCCAAATGTTTGTTTCTGTCCGGACCACCCGACCGGGGAGCCCCCGGCGGCTGAAAGCATGGCTCAGAAGGACAGCGATCACCCATTTGGTAAACCAGCGGGTGGCGGCCAGGAGGTAACGGTTTCCCCCCGAGGATTTTGGGACCGGCTCCCCACGATCCACCCGCCAGTGTGACCCTGAAAATGTTATGCATGCGAGTGACTCCACTATTTGAGAGCTACACCAACCTGACCCCCCCCCCCCTTACCCTCGAGGACAAGAAGGGGGTGTGGTCGACGAGGAGCACAGGGCTGACCCTTTGGTTCCCGTCCCCTGGGGGCGGGTGTTCTGGTTCCAGACTCTGCCTTCAAGTGGTCTCGGGGCCTCCGAGAAAGGCACGGCATCTAGGGAGAAAACATAAGATGGGGCTTTTGGGTCTGATCCCGGGACCTGTGTCTAGAAGAGCGAGAACACAACACAGCTGTTACGAACTGATGAGCAATCAACATGCCGACCCGGTCCATTATGGACGAACTCACCGAGGGAAGTGCAGCTGCACGCGCAGCCCTTTCCACCCCCACCAGGCAGACCCTGGCCATGGCTGGGGGGGGGGGGGAGGGGTGGTCCCGCCTAGTCATGCTGTCGGTGGCCTGGTGCCCAGATCCTCGGGTGGCCCGGGGGAGCGAGGTGATTTAGCTAGTCCCCATATAGCCGCTATTATGTCCTTGATGAGGTAGTTATCTTTTTGACGCTTCTGACCCTTTTTAACGTATTTCAGCTCTGGGTCTTCATACTCCGCATGCTGTCTGGACATGTCGTTAGACCACCCTTCGTTATGCTGCTGTTCCATGTACTGCGGTTCGTATGCTGACTGACCTGGCGGCGGGCGAGGGTGGTAGGGGTCCCTGGAACTTGGTTCAGGTCCAGCCCTGGCGTGGAGAACCTCATCGTCTCTGAACTCTAACCAACGGTTCTCAGTTTTCCGGACTGCATACATCTCGGAACCGCGCTCAGGGCCCCTCGCTGGTCGGGCCCTAGCTTCCCATGCGATCTGTGCGTACCTTCTGATGTCCCGCATCTCTAGGTTCCTAGTTTTACAGTACATGGTTACATCATACTTTATGCTCTCGTGAAGGTTATGGAGAAAAACGGTTACGGTTCGGGCCGTATTAACGGCCGAAGGAATGGCATAAATTGCGCCAAAATGACACGATTAATTCAAAATGGCGGACTTCCTGTTCCGGTTCCTTCCTTCCGGTTTCGGACATGGCGCCAAGAGACTTTTCTTTAAGTTGCGACATGATACAGGTGTGTACAGATTTTCGTGCATGTATGTCAAACCGTATTGTGGGGCTTGAGGCACAAAGTTTTCTAGGGGGCGCTGTTGAGCCATTAGGCCACGGCCATTAATGCAAACTATTAAATACCAAATTTTTCGCCAGGCTTGTCTTGTGTGCAAAATTTGGTGACTTTTTGGGCACGTTTAGGGGGGCAAAAAGGCCCTCCTTTCGTCAGAAGAAAAATTATAATAAAAATTCCTACAGATACAATAGGGCCTTCGCACTGTAAGAAGGCCTTTAAAAAAAAAAAATCCTACAGATACAATAGGGCTTTCGCACTGTCAGTGCTCGGGCCCTAAATACACGTGTTGAAGTAAGAAAAGTGAAATAAAACTGCCATCACCTTTCTAATTCTCATCTATATAAAACTAGTTTTACTATATGAAATATTAGACATCAGTTCATCACTTTTGTGCGTCTCTGACATTCAAACAATTTTTTTCATTCAAATGAATGAGTTGACATTTGTCCCAGAATTCCTCCTGACATGTTTCATGGAAACTTGAATCATTTGGCTGCACAATATGAGTTAGTATGGATAGATCCACTGGTGGAGCTGCAGAGCTGAAGAGCTGAAGTCACTATGTCTTTATTGGAGCAGCAGCATGATGTCATGAATATTGATGAAGCTCTTTTTCACTGGTTCTGTTGGTCTGTTGGAACCTGCATCCTGGTGACTTCAGCTCACATCTTTTATTCTTTATTCAGGTTGGTGTGCTGCAGTTTGTCAGAGATCTGCTGTTCTTCTCTGGTCTCAGCTCTGAAGTCCAACCCCTCCCATCTGAAACATCTGGACCTGAGTTACAACTACAACCTGCAGGATTCAGGAGTGAAACATCTGTGTGATTTCCTGGAGAGTCCAGACTGCAGAGTGGAGATTCTGAGGTCAGACATGTTTAGTTTTGTGTTCAGATGAATCTGATGTGAAAGATATGTTGACACTAACCTGCAGACATCAGGCTGATCTCTTGCTGATCCCCACTGACCATCTTACTGCTCTGGGGCCTCATTTATAAAGCTCGCTTGTGCACAAAACAGGGCTTGAAAGATGCGCAAGCCACCTTCTACGCAAAGGTTGCGATTTAAAAAGAAGAAACTAACTGAAAAATATGTGTATCTCTACGCCAATGCTGACCCTCGCGCATAAACAGTCTGAAGATATGGGGAACTGGCGACGCAGGCGGTGAGGTGGTGAAATGAAGCTAGATTCATGTCATACTTTTAATGTCATCACATATCAGACTTATAATAGATATAATAGCGCTGATCGTGTTCCTCTGTGTTTGAAGCACAGCGTCAGTCAGGACTCTGGTGCTGCTGCTGCAGCCGCGGTGCAGGACACGCCGTGAACCTCCTCGTCACCCACCAGCCGCTTCCAACCGTAGAGTGACTGAGGACAGACCAAATGAGTGCCGGGCTACTCTACGGAGCCCCTAAAGGGACTCAGATTCTGCTGGGCCTGGGTTCGACTCCCAGGCCCAGCAGGGGCCTTTCTGTGTGGAGTTTGCAAGTTCTCCCCGTGCTTGCGTGGGTTTCCTCCGGGTACTCTGGTTTCCTCCCACAGTCCAAAAACATGCATGTTAGGTTAATTGATGATTCTAAATTGCCCGTAGGTGTGAGTGTGAGTGTGTCTGGTTGTTTGTATATATGTGGCCCTGCGATGGACTGGCGACCTGTCCAGGGTGTAACCCCTGCCTCTCGCCTGAAAATAGCTGGGATAGGCTCCAGCAGACCCCCGTGACCCTGCAAAGTATAAAGCGGGTATAGATAATGGATGGATGGACAAACAATTTCTCTAAAATGTTAGAAAATTGCGGTAAAAGTGATATTGGTCTGTAATTTTCCATATAGTGTTTACTGTATCTCCATTTTTATGAATTGGGATCACCTTTTCTAACTTGGTGTTGTTTGGAAAAATTCATTTTTGGAAAGAAAGATTACAAACATAGGTCAAAGGTCTGACAATATAATCAATAACATCTTTAATAATTACTGTATCAATGGAGTGTATGTCAAGTGATCTCTTATATTTTAAGTTTCTTACAATTTCAATAAGATCAGTTTCATGTATTCCACTTAGAAACACAGAACTGACATCAGCGTTGATCAAATTAAACATATTTTTATTGTCATCGGATACAGTAATCTGTTTTTCCAACGAAGCTCCAACATCTACGAAGTAGTCATTGGACTCATCAACAATATTTTTTAAATCATCCACTTTATTAATAAAATAATCTGGAAGTTCTGAGTTATTACTTTTATTCTGAATAATGTGATTGATTACCTTCCAAGTTTTTTGTATGTTATTTTTACTCTATGCATCTATGCATTTATGCACAACTACAAAAACAGGAAGGTGATCACTGACATCACTTATGAGTAAACCACTTGTTACTTGATGATGAGTATTCGTAAAAATATTGTCTACATGTGTTGCACTGTCTTTAGTTATTCGACTCGGTTTATCAATTAAAGGCCAGATACCTAAACTAAACATCGTATTACAAAATTATGCTGTCATTTTATGTTCATTCCATTTAATTAAATCAATATTGTAATCGCCACAAACAAAAACTTGTTTCTTATCACATACCTTACCTAAAATATCAACCAAGGAATTAATAAAGGAATCGATGCAGGAGCCAGGTGTCCTATATGCAACTCACAATAATACTTTTCAGATTAGTGGAATTAATTTCAATTGTCAGACTCTCCATGATATCCTCCACAACTGTACTGTCAACCAATCTACACTGAAAATATTTCTGTACGAAGAAAGCCACTCCACCAGCCCTTTTATTTTTGCAATTCACACTAAAAAGATTGTATCCTTCTAATATAAAATTAGTTCATTTGTAAGCCAGGTTTCACTAATGGCAATGACTTGAAAACTATGTTTTAATGATTGCACATTTTCTTTGATTTGAGCAAAATTTGCATAGAGGCTTCGACTATTAAAATGTATAATTGAAAATCCTTCCAAACTGAGTTCATTAAACTGATTTTACGTGTAGTATTTGGACCCAGAGTTCCAATCTTTGTAAAAATGTGCATCTGGATCAATGTCATTCTCAAAACTAAATGATTTATGTTCAGCTGACTTAAAAAAAAATCCCATCTCAAAACTCACCTTTACAGAACTGCTTTTAATGTGTGATCAATGTCCCGTGTCATGTAATTGTCCTATGTGTACTGTTTTTATGATCTTATACTACTGTA
The DNA here is from genome assembly GCF_033807715.1 of Cololabis saira. Lineage (NCBI taxonomy): Eukaryota > Metazoa > Chordata > Actinopteri > Beloniformes > Belonidae > Cololabis > Cololabis saira. The sequence continues at coordinate 30,497,391 of NC_084608.1, forward strand.
AAGTGTTTTTAGTGTCATTACGTGTACTGATTTTATGATTTTTACTAAAGTAAAGCGTCTTTGAGTCCCTAGAAAAGCGCTATACAAACAAAATGTATTATTATTATTATTATTATTATTATTATTATTATTATTATTATTATTATTATTATTATTATTATTATTATTATATACGTAGGTGTGAGTGTGGTTGTGAGCATGGTTTGTGTGTTTATATGTGGCCCTGTGATGGACTGGTGACCTGTCCAGGGTGTAACCCCTGCCTCTCACCTGAAATGAGCTGGGATAGGCTCCAGCAGACCCCCGTGACCCTGCAAAGGATAAAGCCGGTATAGATAATGGATGGACATTTATCCCAGTTTGTTTGTGCGGAAACTTGAATCATTTGGCTGCACAACATGAGTTTGTATGGATGGATCCACTGGTGGAGCTGCAGAGCTGAAGTCACTACGTCTTTATTGGAGCAGCAGCATGATGTCATTAATATTGATGAAGCTCTTTTTCACTGGTTCTGTTGGACTGTTGGAACCTGCATCCTTGTGGCTTCAGCTCACATATTTTATTCTTCATTCAGGTTGGAGCGCTGCAGTTTGTCAGAGAACGGCTGTAATTTTCTGGTCTTAGCTCTGATATCCAACCCCTCCCATCTGAAACAACTGGACCTAAGTAACAACAAGAGGCTGCAGAATGCAGGAGTGAAACATCTGTGTGATTTCCTGAAGAGTCCAGACTGCAGACTGGAGACTCTGAGGTCAGACATGTTTTAGTTGTGTGTTCAAATGAATCTGATGTGAAAGTTGTGTTGACACTAACCTGCAGACATCAGGCTGATCTCCTGCTGATCCACACTGACCATCTTACTGCTCTGGTTTCTTCTTCACTGGTGTCTTTATTCAGCTTGAAGTTCTGCAGTCTGTCAAAGATCAACTGTTCTTCTCTGGACTCAGCTCTGAAGTCCAACCCCTCCCTTCTGAAACATATGAAACATCTGGACCTGAGTAGGAACACAAACCTGCAGGTTGCAGATGTGAAGCAGCTGTCTGATCTGGTGAAGAGTCCAGACTACCAGCTGCAGACTCTCAGGTCAGTGGAGGTTGGAGTCGGTCCTGCTGCTTCCAGCAGTTTTTTACAAAACCAGTTGTTATCAGAGCAGAGATCCAGCTCTAAACAGCTCTGAAGGACCAATAATGTAAAATCCACCAATAACCTTGTCAATGTTTTTGTAACCTTATCAGAACAAAAACAGTAACTTAAAAATAATTCAATTCAAAGTTGTTGATCCAATAAAATCATAACATTTTTCAATTATATAATCAGTTATTATATTATCAGTCTAGCAGTAAAAAATATAATTTGAAAATCTAATAACTGCTGTGATAAACGCATTTTTTATTTGATTAGTTTCTGTTTAAGGTTAAACAAACAGGTGACAACTTTCATACAGTACATAATAAAATGGACAAAACAAAAGGGAACTCAGGGGCCTCCTCTGATGTTACCAGGAAGGAGCATCAGGTCCAGTGTGATGAATAGTCTTGTTCACATCTGTCCATTCCCAGTGAAAGGTAACTCCTTTGGTCCTCAGGTTAAAGGTAATTTCTTCCACCAACACACCCACTGATTGAGAATTGGGGGTTCGGTCTTATAAAAATTCCGTCTAATAGATTTCTTATGAACTATTAACATTATTAGGAATCTTAGAGCCCAGAATCTTTCATGCAGTTGAACACACAGTCTCCACAATTTAAAAGAGCCCGGATCCAGGTTGATCCCTTAGTGATGCTGCTATAGACCTAGACTGCTGGGAGACGTCCCACGATGCAACACCTTGCTAGTACTGGGTTGGACCCCCCTTTTTTTGTCTACATACATATTAATGGTTAATACCAAGTTGGTAAAAGCCTAAAGCGGGAGGGGGGGGGTAGCATCCGCTTCTAGTCTGAAATGAGAGCGGCCTGCTCACTCCTCAAATTAAGGAGGAGACCTGTTCAGGGCCCTCCCGGGGTTGGTAGAGGATGGCCAGGACTGTAGCTTAGGAGCACTGGGTGATGGGGAATGGGGAAAAAAATCGGGGATAAAAAAAAAATTTGTAAAAAGAAAAACATAACAGAATTTACAAAATTTTAAATATGATTACGTTTCAAAATTCTAATTTAAAAGTACCAGTGTTTAAAATAGTTAAAAAAAAAAAACAATTAAAAACAGAAATCGCCTAAAAAGAAATACAAATGAGATGCAAGGAAAAAAGGTTGTAGTACATCATGGTGGATTTCTGACACGCAGCAGTACATAAAAAGGTTTTCAATTTTGACTTAAAGCAACAGAGTGCCTGAAGTGCCTTAAGATTAAATTTTTTATGACTTTGTGCTTTATAAATACAAAAGCTGAATTGAACTGAGTCGATGTATTTCCAGATGTCATGAGTTTGAAATCAACTAAAAGAACAGTCTCATCTGATTTTACCTGCAGAAAACACTTGATGAACCAAAAAGATGATGTTGGATCAGGTGGAATCATCGCCGGTGATTCCTCAACACCAGCAAAGGTTGGTGAAGCATGTGGCTCCACCAATCTCCTCCATTCACCTCATCAAGCCGACGTGAACCTCCAGCCACAAAAGCAACTGGATAAAATACGCTACGGCTTCATTAATGGGATAACAGAACCTAACCTCTGCAGTCTGATGGACCTACTTCTGGAGAAAAAAGTAATCAATCAATCTGAAAATGAGTCAGTGGAGAAGCAATTAAGAGAAGGAAGGGCCCGTTGTCTTTTTGATATGGTGAGGAGAAAAGGTCAAAAGGCCAGTTCCGAGATGATTGAGATTCTCAAAAAGCTCGACCCGTTCCTCTGTGGAGATCTGGCCTTGATCTAAAGAGCATTACTGCCCCCTTAAACTGCACATGTGTGGAAGCTACATCATGATTTCCAGGAAGGAGTTTTTATTCCAATTCTTGCCATCAGAAATATTTCCTCAACTAATCACCACAGAAGGTTTTCCCTGAAACAGCTCATCTAAATCACCTGTCTAAACAACATTCCTCTGAGGTTTATTAATAAAAATCATGCATCTCTTGTAGAGGAATTGTGTTTTTATCAGTTTCTGTGTGTCTCTCTCTCTATCTGTGTGTCTCTCTCTCCCTCTCTGTCTCAGTTTGTGTGTCTCTCTCTCTATCTGTATCTCTCTCTCTCTCTCTCTCTCTCTCTCTCTCTCTCTCTCTCTCTCTGTATCTGTGTGTGTGTGTCTTTCTCCCCATCTGCACCTCCCTTGTAGTAGAAAAAGATTAACAGTTTTATATAATCATTGTTGTTTTTTAAAGCTTTGGTGACCGTAAAAAAGACCGTAAAAAATCTCTGCAACTTTGCTCAATGCAAAGGAATGTTGTATGCTGTAAATAACCTGCCTGTCTCGGGCTCAGATTGGAAGGAAGCACACGCGGCCTCCTGAGCGAGGAGCTCCGCTCTCAGTGTGTAAAGTTATCTCCCCTAATGTCAGAAGAGAGGGTGTCATTTATCACAACAGGTGTCTAGAGATAGCCCTTGTTTGAGCAATTTACACCAAAACTCCAGTGTTTTTCTTCAAGTCCATGGATGAAGGTACTTATAGGAAAAACTTAGACTATGTGGGGTAGGAAAACACTTAGATTATGTGGAGGTCCCGAAAGGATTCTCTACATTCTGCAAGTTTTCATATTTTAAATATAGAAGTGTTTTTTTTTCACCACAATAGTTTTTTCATCATACAAAGACCTCATAGTTTCCTCTTGTAGCTTACAAAAGAGCTTGTTACAAAATAACGTGTCATTTCTTTTACATTTTAAGGTAAAACCAGAAAATGAAAGCTCTTTTTTTTAAAAGACTTTCTTGCCTTTATTGACAGGAATTGGGTATAGAAAGAGAAAGGACATGTGGTAAAGAGTGACTCGAACCAGAGTAACTCGAACCAGCGCTGCCAGACCAGGGCAATGGCCTCTGTAGATGGCGCCCAGTCAAGCCACTGAATCGTCCAGGACCCCAAATGAAGGCTCTTAATGGGGGTTTTATATATCCAGAGAATTCCTACTGTGGGATTAATCCAAGTTTATCACTGTGAAACTGCCAGAATCAGAATTAGAAAACTACCTGTTTATTCTCATGACATGCATTGGTAGTTCAGTGGTAGAATTCTCGCCTGCCACGCAGGAGGTTAAAACTGCTGACTTCTCAGTCTGTCAATGAACCATTGTCAGATGGACACATCTGTCCCAGATTTCCTGGGTTCAGGAGGAGGCCCAAATTGACCTTTGCCCTGAAACCGATCACATGCTCTGAATAGATGGCAGTTGGCCACTTCCTGAGAGATACTCAGGGGTTTTTGGACTGTCCTGGGACAACTGTTCTATTGTATTTGTAAAGTTAGCCTGCACACATCTGTTCAGAGTTCCTGTTTCAGCCCCAGAGGGCATATAACCTCAGCGACCTATGGTTTATAAAAACTTTAAGCTTCTGTTTACCTCTTTAACTGAAAATATCACATGTGTGACATTTTGACCCCGATGTCTGTTCCTCTGTATGTTTCCCGTTTTTCTTCCAGATGTCCATTTCTTGAGCAGATTTTATGGTGCTTGGAGATGCAGCCTGTTCCTCCAATAGAGGAGGAGGGGCTGTTTGGGTCTGCCTGTAGCACAAAATATTAGTTAGGGGTTGAATAGAAGAAACATGTTAGAATATGTTTGGATATTCTAAGATAATATGTTAAGAAGTAAAAAGTTTAAATTCGTATGAGCTTCTCTGTCGAAGGTTTTGTTAAAATGATAACGACTGAAGCTGTGTGTCTGTGTGTGTGTGAAAGCATGCTCCGCTTTACGAGCGGCTGTAAGGCTCTGTGTCTGAGGGAGAACTTTTTGTGTTTGTTGGGAAGAAGGGGGGTGTTCAGCTCTCCTCTTGGAAAAAACATAGAAAAATGGAGAAATATAGGTTGTTCTATCATTCTAAGCCCTGAATGAGGGCATAGAATCATAGAATGTTTAAATTGGGTTAATTCACCATTTAATTTGCAGATTACTTTTGTAACACTGTATTTGACTTGGATTGTATGGAAATGGGATTCCTGCAATTTGCGAGCATGAGATAAAATGATTGGGTTGTTTGTGACATGAATGTAAAACAAATCAATCATTTGTCCTTACTCTGTCTGTTGTGAAATCACTACTGATGATTGACAGCTTCAGAGGATGGGTTTTGTACAATGAAATTAGCGCCGCTGTAGTTTTAGAATACAGTGGAAGGGTGTGTTCATGAGCCTACTCTCATTTGTATGTCAGTGACATTTTACACAGAAAGGGGTGTGTGGAGGAGACTGAAGCTGTGTGTCTGTGTGTGTGTGAAAGCATGCTCCGCTTTACGAGCGGCTGTAAGGCTCTGTGTCTGAGGGAGAACTTTTTGTGTTTGTTGGGAAGAAGGGGGGTGTTCAGCTCTCCTCTTGGAAAAAACATAGAAAAATGGAGAAATATAGGTTGTTCTATCATTCTAAGCCCTGAATGAGGGCATAGAATCATAGAATGTTTAAATTGGGTTAATTCACCATTTAATTTGCAGATTACTTTTGTAACACTGTATTTGACTTGGATTGTATGGAAATGGGATTCCTGCAATTTGCGAGCATGAGATAAAATGATTGGGTTGTTTGTGACATGAATGTAAAACAAATCAATCATTTGTCCTTACTCTGTCTGTTGTGAAATCACTACTGATGATTGACAGCTTCAGAGGATGGGTTTTGTACAATGAAATTAGCGCCGCTGTAGTTTTAGAATACAGTGGAAGGGTGTGTTCATGAGCCTACTCTCATTTGTATGTCAGTGACATTTTACACAGAAAGGGGTGTGTGGAGGAGAAACAAACCCATTGAACAATCTTTTTAGAAAAGAAGAACTCTGAGTTCATATTAGCTATTCACACTGAAAATGTGTACATTTGTGATCAGTGTTGCTACCATTTAGGTTGTGAGTTAATTTGAAATGCACCAATTGAGTTTGGTTATTGTAGTTTGAGGAGAAGTAATTTACACATTTGCACTGATACACAAACCCACATGCCGATGATCTGAAGTGTGTGTTTAATGTTAGTGGGTTTTTGTCTATGTGTAGTTTACGCATGGGAATTTATCCCACAATTTTCTTAAGACTTCTATGAGTTTTCATAGAAGAGCGTGCATTTGCGTTGCAGCATGCAAACAGAAGATTAAGAATCTCCTGAAGACTTTTATAAGTACTCATGATTAATCTGGAGATAATTTTCTGATAATTTTCTGATAATTTTCAGACAATTTTATGACAATTTTCTAGCGTTTCTTTTGATTTGGGGAAAATATAGCTCAACAACAGTTGAGAAGGCATTATTTGATAGAATGCTCCTTTCAGTCCGACATTTTGTGACTATGACTTATTATTATTATTTATATATATATATAAGTTCACTGAAGACTACTGTTTAGGTTGCAGGAGGGTTGCTGCACTGACAGTTTTTGTGTGTTACTTTAATAAGATCATAACCTACCTGGGTTGAAATAAGAACATTTTGAAATAAGGAAATTCTGTAGTCTAATCTACGGTGGGAGACAGAGTTTAAAAGGTTTTTGCCCCCATCTAATCTGGTGATGGGAGGGGGGATCTCTGAGGGACATAGATATCCAACCCTAGAGAATCATTAAGTCAGACCTGCCGACCTGCCAGGATGCAGAGGTCAAGAAGTGGGAGGGCCACTTATCTGGGGAGGAGTCAGGACTCAGGCAGCCCTGACCCCCTCTATCCACTGTTGACATTAGAAACAATGCTCTTGCAAAAAAACGAAAAAAGCATTTGGCTAAATGAAGGTGCTACTGCAACTAGCTACTGTAACTTCAGAAGGCCTTTGTCTGGAGCGAAGCAAACAGGTGCTTCCAAGGAAGTTGTTCCCCCTGGTGGCTAAGTTGAGCCATAGGGAGTTTTTATGGCTCAACAGGAGGGAGTGGGAGTATGGAAGGGTACATATGATACATCATGAGGATTAAATACTAAATACCCTTTAAAAAATTTTTTAGTAGGAGCTTTCCGACATGTTGCAGATACAACATGAAAGGACCTATCCATTTGAAGTTGTTCATATGGATTTCATTCTTGGAGTGAACTAATGGCCTGTTAAGTTAAGGCTCAAGAAAGCCATGGCCTGAATGACAGCCATTAGTCGAACTGTACATGAGAATCGTCTTCTTGTACGCTGCTGTTTCTTCCTCTCTCCCTCTCCTAAAGCAGGAACTGCTGAAACTGGGTAACCGGATCCTGAGTCGAGTGGTGAAACGTCATCACTCCGTCAGGACGGGCCCTTTTTGCTGTCCAGATCAGGACACCGGCAGCAGTAAAGGCTGCTGAACGATCTACTGCGTTCACCAGTTGCAGTGAAAGCTAGCGGAGAAACGTGCCAGGCTCGAGTAGTGCAGGAAGTCGGGCGGTTTCACAACATTTGCCCGCCGAAGAAAACATCTGATGCCTATCTCGCCAGCCCAGCCTGAAGAATATGACTAGCCAAACTGACTTGTGACAACAAACTAGGAGAGGAGTCCGAGGAATGGAAGAAACTTTTTCATTACTGAGTCATGCTGACATAATGACTGAGATTACGATTCCGATTCCGACTATTACTGTCTTTGTACTGTTCTGTGTTTTCATTACCTGTATGTTTATGATGACACTGGAGTGTTTTATTTTGTTTACTGGTGGAGTTTCAAAATGATAAAAAGGAGGGAAATGTGGGATTAATCCAAGTTTATCACTGTGAAACTGCCAGAATCAGAATTAGAAAACTACCTGTTTATTCTCATGACATGCATTGGTAGTTCAGTGGTAGAATTCTCGCCTGCCACGCAGGAGGTTAAAACTGCTGACTTCTCAGTCTGTCAATGAACCATTGTCAGATGGACACATCTGTCCCAGATTTCCTGGGTTCAGGAGGAGGCCCAAATTGACCTTTGCCCTGAAACCGATCACATGCTCTGAATAGATGGCAGTTGGCCACTTCCTGAGAGATACTCAGGGGTTTTTGGACTGTCCTGGGACAACTGTTCTATTGTATTTGTAAAGTTAGCCTGCACACATCTGTTCAGAGTTCCTGTTTCAGCCCCAGAGGGCATATAACCTCAGCGACCTATGGTTTATAAAAACTTTAAGCTTCTGTTTACCTCTTTAACTGAAAATATCACATGTGTGACATTTTGACCCCGATGTCTGTTCCTCTGTATGTTTCCCGTTTTCTTCCAGATGTCCATTTCATGTCTATTTACTGTTGTCTTCCAAATATGGTCAAAGTTTCCTGTCAGTTTACCAATAAAAGCTTCCTGCAAGGGGATGGTCTTTGGGGAAGCATTTGCTGTCAGGGGGCTGCCTCTGTCAGTTTTGCTTTCCCCTCCTGCAGGAGCACCTGAAAAATCATTCCTAGTCTCCGGTGTCTTTTTCTAAGTTAATTAATGTATGTTGATGACTTTTTAACCTAACACCTACCCAAGAAAAAAATGTGGGGAAAAAAAAGTATTTAGTCAGACACCAGTTGTGCAAGTTCTCCCACTTTAAAAGATGAGAGAGGCCTGTAATTTTCATCACAGGTATATCTTAACTATGTGAGACAAACTTAACAAAAAAATCCAGAAAATCACATCTGATTCTGATTTTTTTTAAAAATTATTCATCTTTTGAAGTGGGAGAACTTGCACAATTGCTGTCTGACTAAGTACTTTTTTGCCCCACTGTATATAGGCTATAGATATAGATGTATAGCCTATGTATGGCTGAGAAAAAACTGTGCTATCTAAAATACAACCACAGTTCTAGCACTACCGCATTCTTATGCTCTGCTTTGGACAAACTGAACTCCTCCAAGCTCAGGAGTGAGACGAATGTCGACCAAAATGACACACAGAACAAGTGGGTGAGGTCCCAGTGAGTTGTGACAGAATATTTTACAAATAAAAGGTTACAGCCTCTGGCAGAAGTTTGATGGGGATGTGTTAAACTCAAATTAAAATCTGAATTATCTGCTTCCATCAGCATACACTTTTTCTCCAAATGTTTTTGTAAATTGAATATCCAAGTGGAACAAAAGTCGGGCATTATTAACTTTGGGGGTTTGCTACTTTGGACACAAAATTCAAATTGTATTTATAGTAAAACATATAATTCATTTAAATAACCATGTACTACGGAAGCCGTGAACGGCCATGCCCCTTTTTTATTTTTGCACTGTTTTTTTTTCTTTTTTTTTGCGTTATCTCGTGATAACGACTTATTATTTCGTTATCTCGATATAACAAAAATCGTTTTGTCGTGATAACGAATTAATTATTTCGTTATCTCGATATAACAAAAATCTTTTTTTCGTGATAACGAATTAATTATTTCGTTATCTCGATATAACAAAAATCTTTTTTTCGTGATAACGAATTAATTATTTCGTTATCTCGATATAACAAAAATCGTTTTGTCGTGATACCGAATTAATTATTTCGTTATCTCGATATAACAAAGATTGTTTTGTCGTGATAACGAATTAATTCGTCATAACAGAAGACTTTTATTTATGGGATCCAGTCGTGCGCTGGTTTGGATCATCCTCAGCTCAGCCTGAAGAGCTGCCACCGACTTCCACCGGCTGCGTCACCTATGGTAAAGGTAACGTTTATTTAGCTTCATGTAATGTGTAACGTAATTCCTTTAATTGTGCTTTGATATGTGTCGTGTTTATTATTATAATGGTTTGTGTGGCACATAGCATTACATGCAGTGATGGGCAGCAGCTACAAGTGTAGCATAGTTGTTAAACTAACGTTACATTTCTCAGTAGCGTGGCCGCAGAGTCGCTGTTTTCTCAATCAATGAGCTTTTCAGTAGCTTAGCTCTCTCATTGATGAAGTTGTGCGATAGCATCCACACAAGCTACATTTTCCCTGAAGTTCATCAAGCACTGCAAAGGTTTCTTACATTCAGAGTTTTCCTTCCTATCTAACTTCAAAACAGACCACCTTTCGCTGTGCCCACAGAACTGAGCCGACTATAGCTCTGCTCCTATTTTAATGCAAAATAAACATGACTTGACATGTTGATTAACTAATCAGAAGAACGATAACAACCCTTTTTGTGTAATGAAGGGACAGCAGTCAAGAGTTGACCAACTTTGTTGCAGCTGCTAACAAGTATGACTACATTTATCGTTGAATCCTACAGATCATGGAGCAGTTTTTCTCTGCCTTGAGAGAAAGGGGTGTTCCTGAGGATAACCTCAGAAGAATGGTAGAAGACAAGGTGAAGTACATAATCTAAGTCAATATTCAAAGGCATTGCCTGCACATCATTCCAACAAAGAGTGACAAAGGAAGAACAATTTTGGTCCAATTTGGTAGCTGTATGTCAGTATAATCAAATATGATCCATTTGGACATAAATAATGGCATAATACCTGTATTTACCTGCACAAGATGGACATAAAATGATTTATATGAGTTAATACTGGTCATATAGTATTAACTTGCTGTTAAAAAACAATTAAAAACAGCTACGGCCAGTGTAAGAGGGTTTGTGATCTGTAATGTAATTGGTTTCAAGCTGGTGGAACTGGTGGCTTGTAGCACCCTATAATGTAATAGTTTCCTGAAAATGTAATAACGCATGCAAATGTAATAAAATTTGCACTTAACTCATTCGAAAATGTAATACAATCCAATAATGTAATAACTTCACTAATAATGTAATAAAATATCCTGACTGATATTGTAATCAAATTTTTACCGATAATGTAATACCTTATTACATTATTGGGAATTTATTATATTTTTAGGTGGGTCTTTTTTTTCAAAACTGATAATGACAGATAATGTAATATGTTCATTTTCAGTCCAGAGTTCTACATTTTGTGTTTTAAGAATCAAGAATGTTATACAGTATACACTGGATTTGAAACAACTGAATGACTGGGTTAAATTGCAGACTTTGAGTAGCAGGTAATAAATTCCCAATAATGTAATAAGGTATTACATTATCGGTAAAAATGTTATTACAATATCCGTCAGGATATTTTATTACATTATTGGTGAAGTTATTACATTATTGGGTTTTATTACATTTTCGATTGAATTAAGTGCACATTTTATTACATTTCAGGCGTTATTACATTTTCAGGAAATTATTACATTATAGGGTGCTATATGGCTCATTTGGTGTCCAGCTTAAACCAGCTAATGTCATTCTGGGTGTAGTGGAGAAACTTATAGTAAAGTTCAGACTGGGCACTTGTTAAGGGTTTATCACAAGGCTCACGCCAGGTTGTCGGCCAGAACATCACTTGCTTGCAGTTTAATTTCCTTTAAAGCAGCACACAGACAGTTGGAGCTTACACTGAGTGTGGATTTTCTACAAAAATATTAACAAAAAATATCATTAAACACTCAACATACAACATAAGTGAATAGAATTATGTCTTCTCACTCAATAAACAGAAACTCAAAATACTCATTACTCAAATATATGTAGCCATGTAGTGCATTAATTCAAATATAATTTTCCACTGATGTGAGATAGTTCTCAAAGCTGGCCTAAGTGTTACTTGTTTTTCTTTTGAGTGTAACATTGTTGTGAAATAAGTAAAAAGTGAAGCAGATTTAGACAGTAGCATATTGTTGCTGATTGTGGTCACAAGGTGGCAATATTGATTCATATCCAAGTAGTAACATTTGGTATTTTCTTTCCAAAGGTTTAGTTCCTTTACTGTTTTTTAAATAGAAATTTTCTTGATATAGAGGTTGGTAGAGCCAAAAATTGTACTCTCAGGTAAAAGTATTGGGTGATTTTCACCTTAGGTCAGTTCAGAACTCTCATAAAAATGACTGTCACTAACAGACTTGTGCAGACCTGGATGACAAGCTGATGACGGCCATTACCGGTAATTACAATTGGGTGTGATGATGCAAGGAAACATCTAAAACATGCAGGACAGGTTTTCCCGAGGACCAGCTGAAGACTCCTGCTGTAAACAATCATGTATTGTTCTAGTGGCGTTTCAACTTTACTCAGAGCCTGTAAATCTCCAACAATGTAGTCCATTATCAATTTGTCTACTGTACCTGTTGCTGGGAAATCAGACCCCTGAAGGTGCAGCAGTGGAACTGGGGTCGTTCGGGGCTGTTGGGTCTTCTTGGTCTTTCTGGGAACTTTTTTGATTGTTAAGGACTCGCAGATATTTTCTCACACTGGACGGATTCTTTATCTCCGCATGACGTTTCAAATTTTAAGTTGACGAGGCAGACGTTCAGACTTGTTTTCTCAGCGCAGGTGGACATCATTTGCACAGAAAGGTTAGATTTCTACCATCTGATTCTTTGGGAGACGATGTGTAAAATTCCTGCAGATAATGATAAGCCGATCATCATCTGACGGCTCGCTGACGCTGCGTCTGCAACGTCTCTCTTCACCCGTCATTCGTAAAGACTGCACCGGGCTCGTCGAGTATTTTAAATGTGCGCTCCGCCCGCTGGTGAAATGAGAAGGATTATTCCGTAATAATTGGACGTAAACAGTGAAGCTGAAACTCACATAATCTGAACAGTTCAAATTCCAGTTCATGATCTGCAGAATGAACAAGTTCACGTTCAAGTTCTTTATTTGTAAATATGTTGCGTTCAGTTCAACGTTCTCACAGAAATGAACGTGTTCAATGAACGCCTTCATTTGAACTCCTTCATGCACAACACTGCAAACAAGTAAGAAGGCCAACTGGGGGTGGAACAAGAGAAATAGTTGTAAGCAAAGATGATACTGTATCCAGCATTATGGAAAAAGGGAAAACACTTTTTTTCCCCAATGGTACATCACTGTTGCGTCAAATACCAAGTTTCATACTCCAAACCAGCAGAGGGAGACCACACACAGAAGTACTGGTGCTCCCAGGAAGTGCACTAATTGGGACCATGTTCACCTGTGCACTGAAAGGCATGACAGGAAGGCCCAATCCCAAACTCCACCCTAAACCCTCAAACCCTGAGCCCTCACAGACTTTCAGTGACGTCAGCGTCACGTGATCAAGTGTGAGAGGGTGTGAGGGCTCCAAATGGTATAAATAGGAATGGGACACACTTAGCAGAAACCGGAAACAAGTCAGATAAAAACGTCTGTTTTTTGGGGGGTTTTTTTCAATAAACTTTATTTAAAATTTCAATTTACAAAATTCCTAGTCAGATCAAAATGTTACCTACCGGTATTATAAGTTTGGGAATGATCATCCGGATGTTTGAAAACAAAGTGGTAGCCTATATAAAGGAGCATAAAATTCAACAAAGAACACAATTTAAACATGCGCACAGTACAATATGTATTTCCTTGTTAACATTGTCTTTCTTTCAATCCACCCATACCAGCGCATCCAGTATGCCAGGCTCAATCGCCGAGTAATTTCTTTTTTGTAAGCGCGTGTAAACTGAGTTAAATATTCCAGCTGTGTTATGACCATCTAATATTACTTTCCATTTTTCAGCATGATGTCATTTCATTTTTGTAAGAGAGCGTATAAATTGATGGTAACCTGAGCTAAATATTACAGTTATCTTATTACTATTTACTGCAACGTTTTTGTTCAACTTGCTGAAATTGTTTAAATTTTGTGGTCATAAATAAATTAATAACCAAATTACTGCCTGACTTGTTTGTGTTGGATCTAAAACTATCTTGCTAGTATTTACATGTATGCATTTCTGTTAACATAGGGAATCTTAATTCAAACACTGTACTCAGATCAAAGAAAAGCAAGTCTTGTTTATTCAACACCAGGGGCCTGTACTACGAAGCAAGTTCAACATATCCAGGATATCTTTTCCTTATCCAGATTCACTAAGCGGGACAATTGCAATCACGCTAAGCGGTCACACGACGGCGGTTATCAACTCGGTATATCAACCCAGGTTTTTCCAATCTGGATATGAGCGCGTGCACATAAAAGGGGCGGTGTTTTCAGCGCATGACCAATCGCAAGCATGGAGAAGTCCGCTGTCAGAGCGCTTATTTCAGTAGCGAAGAGCAAACAATAATTTTACGGAAATATGATGAGTATAGGCATAGAATACAGGCAAAAAGCAACACAGTTGCAGCTGCAAAATGCAGGAAAGACAGCTGGCAAAAGATCGCTGACTGTATAAATGCGTAAATTCATAGGGATATAAACATATATTTGAATATTCTGGGAATCTTAATCTTAAACTGTAAACCATGATCAGCAATATTAAAATAATAAAAGGCTTGCAATATTTCAGTTGATTTGTAATGAATCCAGAATGTATGACATTTTTTGTTTTTGTGTTTGCATTACAGAAAATCACAATATTCTAATTTTCTGAGACAGTCCTGTATATATTGGTTCTATAACTATTGTTGTTGGCCGATAACTTGTGCTGATGCTGTACCAAAGAATTGGGTTTATTTATTTATTTTATTTAATTTTTTATTTTTTCAGGAGGGGGGTATAGTATTTTAAAGTGACTTGAATGTTCGAGGGACGAAATTGAAAATCCCTTTTTTGCTATCCCCTTACAAATGCATCTTCTTTTTGATTTCTTCTTGATTTATTTATTTAATTGGTATTAGTTTTGGATTGACTGTACATCGGATTTTGGGTGATGATTTGTTTTATTTATTCATTGATTGATTTATTTTTTATTTTCTCCTCCACCTCTTTTTTCTTTTTTTCCTTTTTTTTTGGATCGTTCATACAGGTACTCATCAGGGAAAGCAAAGGGGTTTTGTTGGTCCCTGAATACGCGTTCTCTTCGGAGGGATCCTCTCACGATCCGCGCACCAAGCTCCACTGGATTCTCTTCGAAAGGGCATGCCATTTTCCAAGAGAGCTGATTGGTCAGTGGGCGGTGCTTTTATACCCGGCGATCTGTATCTGGAACATAACCTGCTCCGGAGCAGGTTAGCTGTTCAGCATAAGTTACCATGGCGATGTGCCCCGCTAAGAAGTGAACCACCGTCGTAGTCCTGAAAACCCAGGGTTAAACCTGAAGTTACCTCGCTAAACCCAAATCCCGCTTCGTAGTACAGGCCCCAGCAGGTCAACTGAGGATTTGTCTAATACAGTGCTTCTCAATCCTGGTCCTCGTGTTTCCTGTTCTGCATGTTTTAGATGTTTCCCTGCACCAACACACCTGATTCTAATTAAAGGTCCTCATTAGCTTGTCACCAAGGTCTGCACAACTCTGTTGATGACACAGGTACTTTTATCACGGTGTGCTGAAGCAGGGTAGCATCTAAAACATGCAGGACAGTGGTACTTAAGGACCAGGATTGAAAAACACTGGTCTAATATAAAATGAAAACAAATGAAATTGAACCTCAAATTATGAATGAAAAAATGATGAAGAAAACAACATTTTGTCCTCCATCTTCCCACAAATGTCAATTAACTTAGATAACTGGTCATCCCTCTTTCTTTCCCTCTCCTCCTCCTTTTCATCCAGCTCCCTCGGCCTCTTTTCCTGTCTTTAGTCTTGAAGAAAGTCCAAAACGTCATTTGTCCTTTTTTTGGATTTCTTTCCTCCGTTTGAATGAATGAATATATATATATATATATATATATATATATATATATATATATATATATATATATATATATATATATATATATATATATATATATATATTTAAACCAAAGAACAATAGTTAAATAATATGTTTATTGGTCGCTCCCTGTTTGTAAAGGAAATAATAGGGCCGTTGAAAAATCATCACGGGACAACAGTTTCTGAATTTAAATCACCAGTGGGCTATGTATTTATACTTACAGGTGAACTTTCTTCTCGCAGTCGCACATGTTCCTTTTCCTCCGCCCCCTGTTTTGTTTACATTCTCCCTGGTAACCTCCTTTCATGTCACAACGCAATGAACTGTGGGTAATTCCCTTTCCCAGAGTGTGCTGGGATGCTGACTTGCGGGAAGGGGGCAGTAAGGGCTGAAAATGGCTGCCGGGAGCCCTCGCGCACTTAACCACTTGAGGAATGGGACAGCCTTAAGCCCTTACGCAAGGTGCGGGAGCGCGCACGTAAGTCTACGAGTCTGCGAGGGTGGAGATTGGGATTGGGCCGAAATGTTTGATTTGGTTTCAGTTAGCTCCACCCCCCCAGTCTCGCGCTCAGAAGGTGTGCCGATTTTTTCCAGTGTCCAGCCGCGGTACTGCAACAAAAAATCCCATGTGGCCCAGAAAGCTTTTTTCCCATAGACTGCAATAGTAAAAGAGAAGCCTCTAAAACTGTTCACAGGACACCTCCAGCTGTAATCACCGGCAATTACTAATCTTTGTATTCTATATTTTTAAGTCATGGACTTTATATCCGTCAAAAATGTTTTATAACGGCCAGAAAAGTCAAAGAAAAGTCTCTTTCTGGGCGTGACGTCACGGCCATGTCGGTGCCATTGATGTTGCCCCGGGGCATGATGGGAGGTGACTCAACTGCGCATGCTCTATGGGCCCGTGTATGCGGAAGTAAACCAGGAAGTCCGAGATTTTTTCGGTACATGCGCTGGCTGAGCAGAATGCATTGAAATGAATGGGCGGCCATTTTGGGCACAGTTAATATTATATATCCATGGTTAGCTCTCATCTCACTGCTGGTAACAACTCCTGACCACAGCTCCTGATCGATTGAAAGACGCAACTGGTAGGAAAGAACCAGTTTGAATGTGGATGTGATTGGGTTTTTTAGTTTAGAAAGTCCAATGCAATTTAAGTTGACTTAATTTGTTTATGCAAATTTAAGTATATGAATTATCGAAAGTAGTCAAACATGATGTTACTTTATGTTTAGTTAATATTGATAATTTGAGAAATTATTAAGTTAGGAAATTAACTTTGAGAAGTTAATTTAAATGTTTGAGTGACATATATTACTTAGAAATCTTAAAGGAAACATGCTTACTGTTGTTTAAATTGAATCTAATTAATGTCTTTTCTGTTTGTCTTAAAGGTTATCAACCTACTCTTCTTTATCCCATTCCATTATTTGATTATCCCCATTTAAACCATCAAACTAAACCCATCTTCAAGAAAATAAAAACTTTGGATTAAGAAGATTTGAGTTGTCCTTTGCATCTTTCTACAATCCATCAAGCAGTTTTTCAAGTTTGGGCAGAGTTGTGGTCAGAAAAAAAGTCATAATTTGACAATCACCAAAAGGCATATTAGAGGACTTTGAATGCATGCTTTCTGTCATTGGTTCTGAGGAGCCCCTTGAGGGTAGTGTCACAGTTGGAAGTTTGTTAGAGCAAACTAATCACAAGATGCTGAGAGTATACCTCTGTACAAAGCCAATAGATTGTAGTGATTCTGATCTTAGTGATGCAACAGCAGACATGCCCCTTTCATATGACACATCCAACATGCTAGGGCCAGCTACACATGCATCGTCCTCCTCATCCAGCCCATCACTGTTCTCCTCTAGTCCTCTCAAAAGATCTCGGTAAGGCAGAAGACTTTTCTCTTGGAGCAATCCCAATACTCCCTCAACACTCCAAGCTCCTCCTGCTTCTCACACATACAGCCAGCCTCTTATAGATATATCCAATGATGATGAAGGTATTGTGTTTGGATATGACACACACATGCATGATGAACTTGTTGATGGTCTTGCTGACACTCTGATATACTCACCTCTACATATCAAAACCACAGGAAGTCCATATTCACCCTGTCCAGCAGCAGAGGTAGATGAGATGGAAGAACATATTATTCACATTGTGGCTATTGAGCAAGCTTCCACCAGCACAATGGCTTCTGACCAGGCTTCCACCAGCAAGATAGACATTGATTTTTTTGCAAATCCAGAGAATATAGTGGAGAAGCAAATCATTGTGATCCGCAAAGCACACTGTCTTGTGGACATGATTAATGCATTTACAGACAGCTGCATACTAGATGCTAATATTTCAATCAGGCATGTGCTTGAACGTGGTGAGGTTGAGGCTGGAGTTGGGAGTGGGGTCACCAGAGACTGCCTCACTGATTTCTGGGATATGTTTTATGCAACAAAGACCTGTGGAACCAACTACAAGATCCCAATTCTTCACCACAAATTCAAGGAGAGAGTGGACGGCTGTTGCTCGCATCTTGGCCTTTGGATGGCAGCAGTTTCAGTTCTTTCCCGTCCAACTTGCCCCTCCATTCTTTACAGAGGCTCTAATCATTCAGACTTAATCAGAACCCGTTTTAACACGACCTGTAAGGTCATTCTGGGAAACACAAATGCTTTTACCTTTTCCTTATCCTGAGGGGTATTCCAGGAAGCGGGTTTAGTGAAAAGTCTGAGTTTGTTAAGCCTGAGATGAGGGAAATCCGGAGTTTTCAGTTCCAGAAAGCGATTTAACTCAAACTCTGAGTCAGTTACTATGGCAACTGACCCTGTGAACCTAACCTGCTTGCTAGCAGGTTTACTTCAATAAAGCCCGAGATTCTCTCTGTCTCCTCCCTCAGTGGCGTCAATTAAGCCAATGGGCCTTTACACAATACGCATCCGTTTTCTGCACCACGGACAGTAAGCGGCAGAGTTAGAGAGCAGAAAAAGCATATCTGACAAACACAACGTATTTTATTCACTAAGTCAGTGCAACAATATCACAGGGACATCCGAGTTTAACTTCAAACAGTTAAAGTCCAAATGCAAAAAGGAGAGGGAGGGAGCAGAAGATAGAAGGAGAGAGAGAGTAAAAAAAAAAAGTCAAATATTTCCCTTAAACAGATTTATAAGAGGGTAGGGTGATTTGATATCTTACCTTAAAATGAACTTGCATAATTAATCCATCAGTGGCTAACAGCCTCGTTAATATCTTCTGCTGCTGGGGCAACATTGGACCCATCACTTGCCTCCTTTCTTTTTTTTTTTACATTGAGTGGTTGTCTGCTTCATTTTCATTTTTGTAAGTTAGTAACACTGCAGAGCGCTAAAAACCAGATTGATAGCGACCACTGTCGTCAGGGACGCTGGGACATCACATTTCAAGATATGAGGGGGGTACAAGTGTTGGGAAAGATAATACCTAGTGAAATCGATCATGCTGTTCTGATATGCATTTGTAGTTATTTTATACGTATTAAGTAATAGAATAAATCAATACAAATAGACAGAGTAATTCCATAAATGTATAAAAAAAAATAAAAACATTTACATTTTCCCCTGAAGCCAAGGTGTGCGGCTGCCCCTGATCTAAATGACAATAAAATGTATTTCAATACCATTCCACCACTGTTTTCATCTGTAATATTATATGACAGTGTGCTTAAATGTTAAATGAATACTGCATTCAAACTTACACATTGACACCTTTGCTGCTGCAGCTGTTTTTTTTTTTCTGAAATATGCTCTCTTACTCGCCATACGCACGTATTAAAACTTCTAACTCCAGTGGCGTGAAGTATGTGGATCTTCAGATGCAAACTAATGTTTCCTCAAATGGATTTTGTAAATTGAAATATTAAAAAAAAAAAAAAGAAAAAGTATGTGGATCTTTTGTTGTTGCCGGTTGCCATGGTGAATCCTTGTATCAGCGCTCTACTGATGATGGCTTTTTATTTCCCTCACGCACGCGCTTAACTCGAGCTTAACAAACTCAGAGTTGATTGAACTAACTCAAATCCGCTGTTCTGGAACCAAAAACTCAGACTTTCCTATCTCAGGTTAAGTCAACTCGGAGTTCAGGTTTGAACTCGGAGTTTGTTGAACCTGCTTCCTGGAATACCCCTCTGTATATGATAATAACAATAATAATAATATTAATAATAATAATAATAATAATAATAATGTAAATTATCATTATTCAGCCTCACAACAACCCGTGGGGCTCATTTTTCCACATAAACAACAACAGTAAACAACAACTTCAGTGGACTCACGTGCTGCTTAATCAAAGCAACAAAGGACAATAATCACATCAACAATAACATGTTGCTAAATGGGCAGTTCAGTGACTGCACACAGGAAGAAAAGCGTTTTGCTCACCATTTGAAGAGGAAGAGCATCCTCCCGTCTTCCATGGTGGTAAAGTGGTGAATGAGCCGTCGTAGAAACTCCCACTGGCCTTTAGGTCCTCGACAGCAACAGTCCATGTTTCTGTTTCTGACATCCCGCTGAAGATGCTGACGAGCCCAGAACCCTGCAAGAGTGCTGTCACTTTAGTAAAAGTATTTGTACTAAATACTCTGAATCTATCTCATCTTATTTATTTATCTATGAACTATATTAGAGCATTCCGGGCTCATAGCTCCTTCCGCCTTACGCGGTTGCTAGGCAACGAATATTACCAGCTAATTTCACAAACAAATACTTTGTTTCTGGAAAATGGTATTCGCCCACAACTTCTCTCCTCATAAGTCAACTTTATGGAACAATAGAGTAATAACAATTAGTAGAAAATCAGTATTTAAAAGTAATTGGTTTGATAAAGGCGTTATATATATGTAACTGACTTAATGAATAGTAAAGGGATTATTTTAAGTTATACAGATTTCCCAAAAAATATAATTTCAATTGTTCTCATAGAGAATTCAACAAAATATGTAGCGTTATTCCTCTACCATTAATTCACCTAATTCAGAACTTTTTGGTGCATAATACAGCTTCAAATGTATTACCAAATCTATTAATGGAAGGATGTACTCTGACTGATAAAAAGTGTGGTAACAAGTTTATTTGTAATGTTTTTAAATCCAGATTGTTCCATGATTTTTGCAGAAGGATAATTCGACTGGATTCTTGCATGGTAAATATAAACAAATTAAACAAAGCGCATTCCAAATGTATTAAATGGTCTATTTTGACAAAGGTTAAAGAAGTACATTTTAAAATTAGGAATAAGGTCTATCCTGTGGCAGAATTTCTAAAAAAAAAAGATTTAAATTTGAGGTAAATCAATGTTCCTTCGGCAAAAAGGATGAAGAAACACGGGATCATTTATCAATGTCCTTTGTCTCATTGTTTCTGGACAGACATACACAATTGGATATCTCTTAAAATGAATAATGTTCCACATTTTGAATTAAGTCATATTATTTTCTTCATGGATGATTTGGAATTTTCTGTTTTATGATATAATTAATATAATTTTGTTACTGGGTATAAGTATGGATGATTTTTTGTGCCAAAATTAAATAAATAAATACATAATTAATTAATTAAAATGGGAATGAAATATATCATTAATTAATTAAATGTGTCATTAATTAATTAAAATTAGAATGAAATATGTCATTAATTAATTAAAATACAATTCATTTTAAGTAAAAATATATATTTATTGTTTCAGCATTTAATTAATTAATGACACATTTAATTAATGATTTCGTTTTGCTGAATCATGAAATGTAAATGTAAAACTGTCAGTTTCACTCGTTTAAACATATAAATAATAATAATGTGGGTTTATTACCGATGGCTCTGTATGCCACATTTTCACCATAACATTTACGCTGTTTTACACATCATAAAACACTTAATAATTAATGAAGAGAGACGAGGTGGAGACGACAGAGCCACAACACAGAAGAACGTAAACCGTTAAAAAAGTCTAATTAAAATCTGACTTCTCTGCTTCCATCAGCAGACACTTTTTCTCCAAATGTTTTTGTAAATTAAACATCCAGGTGGAACAAAAGTCGGGCATTATAACAGCTTTGGAGGTTTGCTACTGTGGACACAAAACCCAAATTGTATTAATAGTAAAACATTTAATTCAATCAAATAGCCATGTATAGTACTTAAAAGGGTGAAGTTTTCAATCAACTAATTTGCCTTGAAATCTGCTTAAAATTCGTCTGATTCTGATTATTTAGGATTCTGAAATACCACTTACCTCCACTGGAACTAAATCTCTCCCAGAACGTTATATATAGTATATTTTAATAATATATATAATATATCATAGTATAATAAAATTGTATTCCATGTGGTGTTTTTTCAATAAGAAGATCAGTTCGCAGTTCACCGTTCGCCCTCTGGTGGTTACATGGTAACTGCAAGCCGTGTAAAGTTAGAAGGTTTAAACGACAAAAGTACATCCGGTTATTTCTTTCAAAATAAATCGACAATAAACAGATAAAAGCACGACGAAAACAAGTCTGTTTCGAGGACAAACTAGTGCAAAAACAATCTTCATCTGTATTCTGCCATTAATTAATTTAATTGCAGTCGGTTATCTAAGAATAGTTCTGTAATTAAAATGAATTACAGACGATAATGTTAAATGGAAGAAAACGGTAGTTTCTAGTGTCACCACCAGAGGGCGGTCTGTTCTCATCATCGCAACAACAGTCATCAAACTTTCTGCAGAATAAAAAAAAAAAGTTACTTTATTCTTTAGCACTTTAAACAAAAACAGCGCACCAAAATGCAAAACTGCAATAAAAGACAATATTGACAAGAAACAAAACATGAAACATAAAACAGATCATGAAACCTAAAATAGAGAAGAATCGAGGACATGTTTAACATACCGGCTGTGATTTAAATGAATTTGGATTATATTTAATATCTTTAAAACTAATAACTGAAACAAAAGCACAAAAAATGTATTAAGTGTTAAGACATTTTTCCACTGATTTAGAAAACTGATATCCTTACTGTCTGATGGACTTTGTTGTATTATTTTACTTAAATGTCATGTATTTAATTTATGTATTATTGTTTGTATCTTATTTTCATATCATATTACTGTATAATTGTCATGGGACATTCAATCTCTACACTTTATTCTCAGGTTTACATACAGTGTCCAATCTACTGTTCCCTTTAACAACCTCTTTTAAATTACAAATGTATTTGTATGGAATGTATATTTACCATGTTTGTTTTAGAATGAACCTTTGACACAAATAAAAGAATTGAGAGAAAAAAAACATACTGGCTGTGAGAAGCAAAACAAAACCACAGTTTCACGGTTAAAGGAGTCAGTTTGGGGGACAAATGCAAGAGGTGTTAAACAAATGTTCATCAATGCATATGTTTAAATAACTGTTTAAAACAATTAAATGTTTCTCTCCCAGAACGGCGCGGCCTCTGGGGCTTTTCCATTTACTCGGCTCCTCTCCGCTCGTCTCTTCTCTTTTTTAAGGGTTTTCCTCGAGGTGACAGTTCTGGTTATAGTATAATAAAGTTATAGTTTAATATAGTTTATTTCTATAGTATATATTATGTAATAAACCGTGTTCTATGGTGTTTTTTCAATAGAAGGATTGCAACAGTTCGCCCTCTGGTGGTTATACAAGGTAACTGCAGTCAGTGTAAAGTTAGAAGGTTTAAATGACAAAAGTACATCCTGTTATTCATTTCAAAATAAATCCACAATAAACAGTAAAACGCACGACAACGAGTCTGTTTCGAGGAGAAATTAGCGCAAAAACAATCTTCATCTGTCTTCTGTCATTAATTAATGTAATTACAGTCTGTAATCTATGACTAGTTCTTTAGTTAAGATGAATTACAGACGATAATGTCGTTAAATGGAACAAAACTGTAGTTTCTAGTGTCACCACAAGAGGGCGGTCGTAACACCGTAACACCAGTCATCAAACTGTAGAAAAATAAAACAAAAGCTACAAATGTTTTTATTTTTTTGTATTTCATTTTATTTGTGTTGTTATTAATAGTGCTGCGTCAGTAAGGTTGTAGAATGTATAACTGTATACATTTTATACAAAATGTACTGTCGAAAAGCTGAATGCAGGTGGCAGAAAACTAAATTACAGGTTCATTATTACATTTATAAAGAGAGACTGAGCATTTATAATAATAAAAATAATAATAATAATAATAATAATAATAATAATAATAATAATAATAATAATAATAATAATAATAATAATAATAATAATAATAATAATAAATCTTTATTGTCTACCGAGGGGGAAATTCATCTCAGTTCAATTCATACAGAACCGAGGAATGCAAGACAATCCTATTTTTCTGATATCATTGCCAAAAAACAACAACAATGCACACATTCTGTTCACTACTGTTGACAGGTTAACAACCCCCGGAGTCAGTGGACCCTGAACTTCTATCCAACCCTGTCTGCCATGAGTTTACCTCCTTCTTTACTGACAAGATCCATAAAATCAGACGGTCAGTCAGATCTCCGATGCTAGAGCAGGATATGTGACACCTCTGTGTCCAATGAGAGAAACCAGGACACAATTCTGTCCAGTCTCCCATAAGAACCTGGATGATCAGACAACCTGAACTCCACCACTTGCTGCCTTGATACTCTGCAAACAGCAGTTCATGTAGGAGTTAATGCAGAAGCGCATACCTGTCCAACTTTTGAAGACTTGTAGTTCTCGAGAACTACAAGTCTCAATACCACTTTTTTGTGGTCTCGGTTCTCTGGGTCTCTCCAGATCTCAGACTCGGATAATTGAGAGTCCGTTGCCCAAGGTGACAGAATCTTGTACCGCCAGTTCTTCCTCTTGTTAATGTACAGTTTTGTAAACTATTTGTATTTTACATTTGATTTAATGTTTTGGTGCATCTGCACGTGTGTCTGTATTTAACTACAGTTTTGTGTTTATAACGGCCTTGTTTGAATAAATATATGAATAATATTTGCACATCGTTGTGATTGATCATCATGTCCATTTCAGTGATGCTGATATACGGTGTAATCTGATTACTTTAATGGTAAATAATGCAAAAAGGCGATAATTGTTCAATTCAATTCAATTCAATTCACTTTATTTGTTAGAAAGGGACTGTACATATTAAGGGACACAAGTGTAAATATGTATGGTTGTATCCAGAGGCTATTTTCACCATTTGTCCCTGCGGCAAATTAATGCCAGACACAGAATCGGACATCAGCAGACAAAGTAGACAAGATATGAAATTCATACCAACAAAAACACAACATTTGTATCTTTACTATTTAAAATTCAGGTTTCATCTCCAAATTAAGTCCAATTGAAATCAGTAACCTTTACTATTCATTACTTTTCAGAGGCTGGTTATTTGCTAGAGGACTTTGGGACTAGTTAGTAGTCGTGTCAATCCTTAAAAGCACTGGAGTCAATTCTCCAATGGTGTAGAAATAGCGGTAGTGCAGTCGCCACACATATCTGATCTCAGCTGATGGATGGAAACATTTATAGTGAGTTCAACATCATCATCCACTTCTCTGTGTTTTTTTTTCTGCAGTTGAATACAAGCTCATATGGAAACTAGCTGAACCAGGATGGAGATGATGTTCTACAATCACGCAAGATGATGAAATAATTAGGTTTTATTTTGGTCTCGGTCTTGAGCTGAATAAGTCTTGGTCTTGATTCTCTCTGGTCTCGGTAGTGTCTTGGTCTCAGTCTTGACTACAAGTGTAAGTATTGGATTTAAAAATAAGGGAAATTTTCCGCCACCCGCTGTCCCACCAGCCCAACCGAGGTCCAGTATCTTACATTTTAAAACAGGTTTACAAGAAATCTAAAATAACTACCTGTCAAACATTTATAAACTACAATTATGTGCTCAGAATCTGACCTTTGTTGACACTGAAATCAAGTAACCCAGACGCTTACTCCAACATCAACCAGGTGATTGAGCTGTCTCTTACGCCGCCTTTAAGCAGTGCAGCTAGTGAGAGGGGATTTTCAAATCTCAACATAATAAAAACCAAGTTCAGATCTCGTCTGTCACATGATCATCTCTCAGCACTGATGCACATTCACCCGTCAAAGCAGAACACAGAGACATTTGAGAGACAGCAAGCTGTTGACCTTTGGATGGAGACGGCTAATCCGATTCTCAACCAATCACAATCAGAACCAGAATCAGCTTTATTGGCCAGGTTCGAACATTGTCCAACAAGGAATTTGACTCCGGTTATTTCGCTCTTTGGTATTAAAAATAAACAATAAACAAATAAACAATAAACAAATGTGGCATTTCTATGTACAGTATAAACATTTTAAAGGTGCAGCAGTTTGAGGTAGTGAGAAGGAATAAAAAAAGTTCTGAATAAAAATAAGAATAAGTATAACCTATTTACAATTTTAACAGACAAATTATACAAAAAATACAAAAAAATTATACAAAAGAAATAAAAAAGTGAGAGGTGCAGCAGAGTGAGGCAGATATGATTATTAAAGAGGGACAGAGGGAAACTGTCCTTGTGTCTAGATGTTTTAGCGTACAGTGCTCTGTAGCGCCGTCCAGAGGGGAGGAGTTCAAACAAGCTGTGTCCTGGGTCTGAGGGGTCAGCAGAGATTCGACCTGCCCGTTTCCTGGTCCTGGACCGGTACAGGTCCTGGATAGATGGGAGGTTAGTCCCAACTATCCTCTCTGTAGACCTGATTGTCCGTTGCAGTCTGTGCCTGTCTAGTTTGGTGGCTGATCCAAACCAGACAGTGATGGAAGAGCAGAGAACAGACAGGATGATGGCAGAGTAAAAGGTGATCAGCAGCTGCTGTGGAGGTGGGTTTTTTCTGAAGTCCACTGTCATCTCCACAGTCTTGAGCGGGTTCAGCTCCAGGTGGTTCCGACTGCACCAGTGGACCAGCTGTTCTACCTCCCGTCTGTACGCGGACTCGTCACCTTCCCGGATCAGGCCGATGACGGTGGTGTCGTCCGCGTACTTCAGGAGCTTCACAGAAGAGTCCCCTGAGGTGCAGTCGTTCGTATAGAGGGAGAAGAGCAGTGGTGAGAGGACGCACCCCTGGGGGGCGCCAGTGCTGATGGTCCGGGTGCTGGATGTGATGCTCCCCAGCCTCACCTGCTGCCTCCTGTCACTCAGGAAGCTGGTGAGCCACTGACAGGTGGAGGCGGGCACGGTGAGCTGGGTGAGCTTCTGGTGGAGGATTGCGGGAGCGATCGTGTTGTCGGGTGGGGGGAGGGGGGTAGACAGAGGTGGGGGGGGTTGGCTGTGGTGAGGTGTGAAAAAGCGGGTAGTTGGGGGGTGGTGATGGTGGAGCAGCAGGGGGGGAGGGGGCTGATGGTGATGATGATGATGATGATGATGATGATGATGATGATGATGATGATGATGATGATGATGATGATGGTGACTCGTCGACCAGCAGTAAAAATTGTTCAGCTGGTTGGCCAGCTTGAGGTTGCCTGCAGGGCGTGGAGCTGTTCTTTTGAGCCCTGTGAGGTTCTGCAGACCTCGCCACACAGAAGAGGGGTCAGGGTTGGCAAAGAGGCGATTCTGCAGCCGTTCGCCATAGGATCGCTTCGCTTTCCTGATCTCCCTCGTCAGTGTGTTCTTGGCCTGCTTGAACAGGTCTCGGTCACCGCTCCTGTAGGCCTCCTCCTTGTATCGGCGCAGTTTCTTGAGGTTCGAAGAGAACCAGGGCTTGTTGTTACTGTATGTGCAGAAGGTGTTAGTCTGCACACACATGTCCTCGCAAAAGCTGATGTAGGATGTCACAGTGTCTGTTAGTTCGTGCAGATCTGAGGCCGCAGCTTCAAAGACACTCCAGTCCGTGCAGTCCAAGCAAGCCTGAAGCTCCAGCTTTGACTCCACTTCTTCACAGTCCTAACCACAGGCTTAGATGTTTTCAGTATCAGTAGGGCCCCTCTCAACAGAATCAGGCGGTGATGGCGACTGTTGCGAGAGAGTATCAGCAGGGACCCTCTCAACAGAATCAGGCGGTGATGGCGACTGCTGCAAGAGAGTATCAGCAGGGCCACTCTCAACAGAATCAGGCGGTGATGGCGACTGCTGCAAGAGAGTATCAGCAGGGCCCCTCTCAGCAGAATCAGGCGGTGATGATGGCCGCTGCAGGAGAGCATCAGCAGGGCCCCTCTCAACAGAATCAGGCGGTGATGGCGACAGCTGCAAGAGAGTATCAGCAGGGCCCCTCAACAGAATCGGGCAGTGATGGTGACTGCTGCAAGAGAGTATCAGCAGGGCCCCTCTCAGCAGAATCAGGCGGTGATGGCGACTGCTGCAAGAGAGTATCAGCAGGGCCACTCTCAACAGAATCAGGCGGTGATGGCGACTGCTGCAAGAGAGTATCAGCAGGGCCGCTCTCAGCAGAATCAGGCGGTGATGGCGACTGCTGCAGGAGAGCATCAGCAGGGCCCCTCTCAACAGAATCAGGCGGTGATGGCGACTGCTCCAAGAGAGTATCAGCAGGGCCACTCTCAACAGAATCAGGCGGTGATGGCGACTGCTGCAAGAGAGTATCAGCAGGGCCCCTCTCAGCAGAATCAGGCGGTGATGGCGACTGCTGCAGGAGAGCATCAGCAGGACCCCTCTAAGCAGAATCAGGCGGTGATGATGGCCGCTGCAGGAGAGCATCAGCAGGGCCCCTCTCAACAGAATCAGGCGGTGATGACGACAGCTGCAAGAGAGTATCAGCAGGGCCCCTCAACAGAATCGGGCAGTGATGGTGACTGCTGCAAGAGAGTATCAGCAGGGCCCCTCTCAGCAGAATCAGGCGGTGATGATGGCCGCTGCAGGAGAGCATCAGCAGGGCCCCTCTCAACAGAATCAGGCGGTGATGGCGACAGCTGCAAGAGAGTATCAGCAGGGCCCCTCAACAGAATCGGGCAGTGATGGTGACTGCTGCAAGAGAGTATCAGCAGGGCCCCTCTCAGCAGAATCAGGCGGTGATGGCGACTGCTGCAAGAGAGTATCAGCAGGGCCACTCTCAACAGAATCAGGCGGTGATGGCGACTGCTGCAAGAGAGTATCAGCAGGGCCCCTCTCAACAGAATCAGGCGGTGATGGCGACTGCTCCAAGAGAGTATCAGCAGGGCCACTCTCAACAGAATCAGGCGGTGATGGCGACTGCTGCAAGAGAGTATCAGCAGGGCCCCTCTCAGCAGAATCAGGCGGTGATGGCGACTGCTGCTGGAGAGCATCAGCAGGACCCCTCTAAGCAGAATCAGGCGGTGATTATGGCCGCTGCAGGAGAGCATCAGCAGGGCCCCTCTCAACAGAATCAGGCGGTGATGGCGACAGCTGCAAGAGAGTATCAGCAGGGCCCCTCAACAGAATCGGGCAGTGATGGTGACTGCTGCAAGAGAGTATCAGCAGGGCCCCTCTCAGCAGAATCAAGCGGTGATGGCGACTGCTGCAAGAGAGTATCAGCAGGGCCACTCTCAACAGAATCAGGCGGTGATGGCGACTGCTGCAAGAGAGTATCAGCAGGGCCGCTCTCAGCAGAATCAGGCGGTGATGGCAACTGCTGCAGGAGAGCATCAGCAGGGCCCCTCTCAACAGAATCAGGCGGTGATGGCGACTGCTCCAAGAGAGTATCAGCAGGGCCACTCTCAACAGAATCCGGTGGTGATGGCGGCTGCTGCAAGAGAGTATCAGCAGGGCCCCTCTCAACAGAATCAGGCGGTGATGGCGACTGCTGCAAGAGAGTATCAGCAGGGCCCCTCTCAACAGAATTTGGCGGTGATGGCAACTGCTTCAAGAGAGTATCAGCAGGGCCCCTCTCAACAGAATCAGGCGGTGATGGCGACTGCTGCAAGAGAGTATAAGCAGGGCCCCTCTCAACAGAATCAGGCGGTGATGGCAACTGCTGCAAGAGAGTATCAGCAGGGCCACTCTCAACAGACTCAGGCGGTGATGGCGACTGCTGCAAGAGAGTATCAGCACGGCCCCTCTCAACAGAATCAGTCGGTGATGGCGACTGCTGCAAGAGAGTATCAGCAGGGCCCCTCTCAACAGAATCAGTCGGTGATGGCGACTGCTGCAAGAGAGTATCAGCAGGGCCCCTCTCAGCAGAATCAGGCGGTGATGCCGGCCGCTGCAGGCGAGCATCAGCAGGACCCCCTTCCACCAGACCACTCTCCATCTGAACCGGGCCTGATTCCCCATCACCCTGGGTCAATGGCAGCCCTAAAGAGGAAGCCAAATAAGGTTTAAAACGGTTGAAATGTACCACAATCTCTGGCCCTCCCCCTACTGGTGCCACTCGGTACAACACTTCTGTGACCCTCTCTATTATCTTGTAAGGGCCTTTAAAACGTCTCTGAAGCTTGGGGCACAATCCTCTCCTCCTTACTTTGTTTAGAACCCAAACAAGTTCCCCGTCACACAAGTTCCCCGTCAGAGTAATACTGAAAGTTCACTCTGACATCAAAATTGGTCTTTTGTTGACTAGGAGCTTTGGCCTGATGCTTCTTCACTGCCTCCACTACAGTGGATAACGGGCCAATCCCAATACACCCCCTACTTTCTACCACTAGCCCTCACTCACTACCACTAGCCCTAAAAATGAAGCCACAGGCATAGGGCACTTGTAATCTTCCCTAGGGATTGGGACACCACTTGCTACGTCACTGCGTGGTTTACGTTCGGGTACGTAAGCGACTGCGTAGATACGGTTGCACATACGTCACACCATATCAGGAAGCCGAGAGCTAAAAGCAAGCTAGAAGCTGTTTTAATTTCCGCTGTAGCGCTGTTAATATGCCACTTTATTAAGTTTTAATATTTTTTCAGGCGTAAAAGTAACCGTTAAGATCCCCAACCCCAGATACAACGCAACAACAACCAAGCAAGTGATTATGTACATTCACTGAGTGAATATTATGAAAGTAAAATATATATTTCTCGCTAGAAATGTAATCAAAACACATTTTTATGCAGAAACTAACTCAAAATATAGATTTTATTCACTAAAAATTAGAAATGTCTGCCATGTTTTTTTGTTTGATTCAGTCTGCAAATGATGACGTAAAGCATTCTGGGAAATTTTCTCTGGCCCTCGTCGGCGAGTCGGCATCTGAAATCCCTCGCTGTGAAGGGGTAGATTCATACCCCCTACCCTCGTTATACCCACTACCCCTACATGCAAGGAATTGGGACACCACTACCCTCATGGGAACGCGCAACATTTAGGAGTAGGGCTGAAAAGTAGGACTAGGGGGGGGATTGGAACTGGCCCAACGTCTCCACTAATTTGCCAACATACTCGCTAACGGAAGGGAATCCCTCTCCAGCCCCCACATCAAGCATTATGTCCACAGGGAGGACCATCTCTCGTCCGAACAACACCTTACATGGGGTGAAACCTATACTGACATGCACACTGCTGCGATATGCCATCATTACATATGGTATAAGAATGGCCCAATTGGGCCCAGTCCCTATCCCCCCCTAGTCCTACTTTTCAGCACTACCCCTAAATTTTGTGCGTTCCCTTGAGGGTAGTGGTGTCCCAATTCCTCTTTTCATCTAGGGCTAGTGTGGATAACTAGGGGTAGTGGATATGAATCTAGCCCTTCACAGCGAGGGATTTCAGATGCTGACTCGCTGACCGAGGGCCAGAAAAAATTCCCAGAATGCTTTACGTCATCATTTGCAGACTGAATCACAAAAAAGAACATGGCGGAAATTTCTTATTTTTTAGTGAATAAAATGAATATTTTGAACTAGTTTCTGCATAAAAATGCGGTTTGATTACATTTATAGCGAGAAATATATATTTTACTTTCATAATATTCACTCAGTGAATGTACATAATAGCTCGCTTGCCTGTTGTTGCAAAGCTCTCGCCAGAATAAAGGCTGATTTATGGTTCCGTGTTACACCAACGCAGAGCCTACGGTGTAGGTTACGCGGCGACGGGCACCGTACGCCGTACCCTACGTCGTAGGCTCTGCGTCGATTTAGCGCGGAACCATAAATCAGCTCCCAAGCCGGCGGCTCTTCTCATCCCGAAAACGTCGGAACAAATTTCTTAACAGGCGTTATTTGGATAAACTGAGCCCAGGTTGGGGATCTTAACGGTTACTTTTACGCCTGAAAAAATATTAAAACTTAATAAAGTGGCATATTAACAGTGCTACAGCTGAAATTAAAACAGCTTTTAGCTCTCGGCTTCCTGATATGGTGTGACATATGTGCAAATGTAACTACACAGTCGCTTACGAACCCGAACGTAAACCACGCAGTGACGTAGCAAGTGGTGTCCCAATCCCTAGGGAAGATTACAAGGGCCCTAAGGTTTGTGGCTTCATTTTTAGGGCTAGTGGTAGTGAGTGAGGGCTAGTGGTAGAAAGTAGGGGGTGTATTGGGATTGGCAACATAGACAGCAATGTGCGATTAAATCGTTGAATGAGACCATCTGACTGTGGGTGGTATGGGGAAGTTCTCGTTTTGTGGATATCTAGGAGCTGACATAATTCTCTGAACAGAGGTGACTCAAAATTCCGCCTCTGGTCTGAATGGATGCTACGTGGAGCCCCAAATCTACAAACCCATTCTTCCACTAACACCTTAGCAATGGTCTTAGCCTCCTGTTTTGGCAGAGGAAATGCTTCTGTCCACTTGGAGAATTAGTCCCCTATAACCACAATATACTTATTTCTACTGGCTGTCTCTGGCAAAGGGCCTAGAATGTTGAGCGCTACTCTTTCATGTGGTCGGGACACACTTGATGTCTGAAGGGGAGCACAAGGGGGACGACCCTGAACCTTCCGGGAGGCGCAATCTACACATTGCCTACCCCACAGCTTCACATCCCCGAACCACCCCTACCAATAGAAGCGATCCTTCACCTTCCCCTGCAGCTTCTGTACCCCTAAGTGGCCACCAGTGGGGGAATCATGCAACTGCGCCAAAATGGGCTTAACAACTTATAATAAAAAAAGTATGTTATTCAATTAATTTACATCTATATACAAACGTTTAGAAAAATAAGTTGTCACATAATAGTTGTGAACAGTACGATACAAAAAAAAAATAGGTTGTTTCAAAGTAATTTAACCCTCACCAATCATTTAAAGCCCAAGTAAGCTAAATTCAAATATTTGCATGGAAGCATTTTATATTTAATACTTAATCGTTTTAGAAAACAAGTCAAAATAATGAATTTTTGAGTTAAAATAGTGGAATTACTCTGCTAAACTGTTTGTGTTTCGTTGATGATTTTTAGAGCAGATCTGAAATTAGGGCTCAATACACTGGAAACCCAATAGATGTTTATTGCTGAAGATTACAGGATCGCGCTTGAAGTCAATAAGGAAATCCTGTTGCATCCCTCCTCACGGGCTCTACAGTACCTGCCCTTCTGAAAAATAAATTAAATAAATTAAATTCCTGTAAACTTGAAGCAAACAGGATTTACCAAAGAACCTTGTAATTCTGAAGAAATAAGACTCAAACTTCATATTTGTTTAAGCTAATTTAAAGTCAAATTCAAACTGGAAATTTTTGGCTGACTTAAATGTACAACATTAATTTAAACAGTCACAGTTTTTACTCTTATAGCTTCTAAACATATACTGTATATTCAAATAAATGACACATTTACCATTTGAAAAAATTAGAGGTGGCTGTGAAGCTCTCAGCTGCTTCAAGTTACTTCAGAGAGTCATTAAACTGTCTTTAACTAGTGATTAAATGTCTTTTAGGTGTTTTATTTTTACTTGAAAGATTCTATTTGAATTATGTAAAAACATCAGAAACAAAATATAAAATACATCTTTACCTTCATCTCTTTGTTGTGTCCATTCTTCCATCATTCTCCTTCTGTCTTTGTTTTCCTCAACTGAAATCACCAACACCAGACCCGCTACCAAACCCACCAACACACCCACCACCACAGCCACCATCACACTCACCTCAGCCCCCACCTTGGCCACCACCACAGCCCCCACCACACCGCCCAGCTCACCCCCCACCAAAGCACCACCCGAAATGCTGAGTTCGACAACTGTAAAGATTCCATGCAAAGCTTTCCCACGATTCCACATCATATACAT
The DNA here is from genome assembly GCF_033807715.1 of Cololabis saira. Classification (NCBI taxonomy): domain Eukaryota; kingdom Metazoa; phylum Chordata; class Actinopteri; order Beloniformes; family Belonidae; genus Cololabis; species Cololabis saira. Next base: position 30,531,133 of record NC_084608.1, read on the forward strand.
GATCCCGCATGTCAACACAAACATCACACCCACCATCACACCCATCGACACCGACAACTCCACCTCCATAGTATTTTTAACCTCCAATGCAGCATTTGTCGCAGCCACCACCACAGCCCCCCACACAGCCCCCAACACAGCCCCCACCACAGCCCCCACCACAGAAAACACTGCACCCCCCATCACACGAAGCACCAGAGCACCATGCAAAGTTCTGTGTTTGACAACTTTCACCATCAATTTTCTCACATGATGCAACGTCACACACACGACCCCGCACGCCATCCCACCCATCATCACACCCGCCATCATACCCATCAACCCCAACACTTCCACATTACTCTTAGCCCCCACATTAGCCTTTATCACAACCCCCCACACAGCCCTCACCACAGCCCCCACCACAGCCCCCACCACTACCCCCACCATAGACTTCACCATCAACAAAATCAATATTTCCAACCCCAGACGCAGCCACAACATACCCACCAGCTCATGCCAGCACATAACCACTGACACACCCACTGACGTACCCACTGACGGACCCACTAACACACCCATAACTACAGTAAACCATTGCACCACCATTAGCTCCATCTTAGCCAACAACACAGCCATCACCAGAGCCCCCACCACTGCCCCCACCACAGCCAACACCACTGCTAACACCACTGCCAACATCACTACCAACACCACATCCACCTCCAAATCAAGAAAACGCCTCATCGCATCATTGAACATCACATATTTCACCATCACACCCACCATCACACCCATCAGCAGACCCACCAGCAAACCCCCCACCGCTCCTAAAATAACTCCAGTCCGGTCTGCAACAGAAAACCAGAACAAGAATTAAAATGACAGTTTTTGTATTTTGATGACAGTGATATGAAACGTGTCTCAACAGATCACATGAACCTTCACAACTGTATCTGTTACTGTTTGTAGTCATTAGCTGACCTAAAGTGAATGAGGTCTTTGAAGTTTCAGCTATTTACTAGAACAAATGATTAATATAACAAGAATAATATAAGAAAATTAGAGGTTTCCATCTGTAACAGAGATGGATGCAGTTCTGTGACATCACACTCCGATGATGTACGTCACCGACACAACTTCAGCAGTGATGTCATGCAGATGTTCATATGATTAAGAAATATTCAACTTTTGACATTAGACATGACCAAAATTAACTTCTTAATATTTTATTTTCATTATGGTTCAAACACTGTGTGAAGACTCACTTTTACTGCCTTACCTTTAGATACATGAAGAAAGGTGTATTTCACGTAAGTCTCCTCTTTATCAGTGAGTTCACACATGTAAGTTCCTGTCTGGTCTGAAGATAAACCCTTCAGCATGAGACTTCCTGCCTCTGATACGGACACCACGTGCTGCTTCCACCTCTCTGAAGGTTTGTAGGCGTCTTCAGCGCCGCTCTGTGTCAGGATGATCTCCTCATGGTTAAATCTCCAGGTGAGATATATGATTGGAAAATTGGCGGTTGAGCAGGGGATGAGAGTTTCAGTGTCTGATGCATTTAGAGCAGCTGGAATTACAGTAAACATGAAACAGAATCATGAAGCTCCAAAACATTTCAAACAGCACATGCTGTTTAATGGCTTTACCTGCCATTGTTTATGTAATAATTGCTCAAGGGTTTATGTTCTGGGTCTCTGGAAAGCGTCTAGAGACAACATCTGTTGTATTAGACGCTATACAAATAAAATTGAATTGAATTGAGCACATTATAACCTGAGCCTTTCTGTTACCTGGTTTAAGCAACGTGGTTCTCCAGCAGTTTGCTGCAGTGCTGACGGTGCAGATGTAGTCCAGGTCCGTATCATTATCTGAAAGGACCAGAGAGCTGCTGATGCTGTAAAGCTGCTGTTCAGTCTGCTGGACTGTTGGTGGATTCTGCAGGTTCCTGCTGGATGGAGGACTGGTGGTCCAGGTGAGTCCAGGTTCAGGATAGATCCCCTCTGAGCTGCAGATTATCTTATTTTGTGTTTTTTCAATGTTGACCCTCTGGACTGGAGCTGTAAGACAAATATGCGATTATAAATGTTAATGTCACTGAACGTCTGCTTCAATCTTGGCTGCAAACGTGCCTCACTGGTCGAGTCCAGGTCAGATTCATTTATGTTAAAAACAACCAAGCTTCACCAAGGTGCTTTACAGGTAAAACACAACAATATACTGTAAATAATGTTAAACAAATGGAGTAAAAACACAAAACTACCAAGAAGCTCTTACATCTCTTCTAAAAGGGACAGGAGGTCAGTGGACCGATGTCAGAACTAGATCACTATGCTCACATTTCCTGGTCCAGTTTAGGGCCGAGCTGCAGCGTTCTGCACGAATGAAGGATTAACTGATCTAAACCAGCATACAGGAATTACACTAATGCAGAATTGTAATTATAAAAGCATGCATGTAGGCAGGTGGAAGCAGCAACGGGATGACCAGGGATGGGGGGGAACCGGGACCGCAGGCCAGAACGCAGCTCCCGAAGCTCCGGCCTGCAAACATGCACAAAAGAGAAAAAAGGGGGGCCAGCAAAAGAAACTACAGGAGCGATGGACAAAACGATAGCTATGAGACATTTATAATAAATAAAAATGGAAATGGAGAAGAGAGGAAGGGAAAAGGAGAGGAGAAGAAGGGTGGGAGGCGGCGCCCAGTGGATCATGTCGGTGCCCCCCTGCAGCATAGGCCTATAGCAGCATATCTACCACCAAGCTATATTTGAGACTAACTATTATAGTCTTGTTCTATAGCTGCAACTATGACTACTGACTCTAACACACTAGAGTTTACACTACCTAGAGATTTACCAACACCAGCTAGAGGTTTACTAAACACTAACTATAGGCTTTACTAAACAGAAAGGTTTTAAGTTTAGTTTTAAAGGTGGAGGTGGTGTCAGCCTCCTTAACCCAGATTGGAAGTTGGTTCCATAGTAGTGGTGCCTGATAGCAGAACGCCCGCCCTCCAAATCTACATTTAGATACTCTAGGAACTACACGTAAACCTGCACTCTGAGAGCGGAGAGCTCTGCCAGGAAGATAAGGCACTCTCAGGTCTTGTAAATACTGCGGACCTAAGCCATTTTGGGCTTTATATGCAAGTAATAAAATTTTTAATTGGATTCTGAATTTTACAGGTAGCCAATGGAGCGACGCCAACACTGGAGAGACGTGGTCTCTCCTGCTGATTCCTGTCAGTATTCGTGCTGCTGCATTTTGGATCAGCTGGAGCCTATTCAGCAAATTACTTGGACATCCTGCTAATAACACATTACAGTAATCTAGTCTAGAAGATACAAACGCATTAACTAGTTTTTCTGCATCACTCTGCGTGACATCGGATGCTCTCTGTCCATACTGAAACCGTTAAACTCGCGGCCAGTTAGGAAAGTTCAATAGAGAAAAAATAAAGCAATGGAATTTATTTTGTCGCAGAAGCTTCTCTTATGGGAGACGATTTGTGTATGCAGCCGGCTGTCTGGCCGGAGCGAGGTTTTGTCACCTCCCCTGCTACACGTCATTCAAGCAGCCAATCGGCACAGAGCCTCATTATCATAGCCCCGCCGCCCCTTAGAATGAAACACAGAAAAGAGGTTAGAAGCGGTAAAACTAGAGACATGGCCCACAGGCTGAATTTCTGTTTTATGTAGAAAAAAAAAGCTTTAGATTGTTTTTAAGACATTCAAGGCCTGTTTAAAATAAACATTAAATGCCATAATAGGTCCCCTTTAAAGCCTCCAAAATGCCATACCTGGTGAACTTTTGGAGGGCAGGGAACTGCAACTACTTCTATTTTGCTAGGCACCTGGTTAGAGTTGCCCATTACATCATGTAATCCTATAGTTTTAGAGTCACCAATTACATAATGCAATCCTACAGTTTTATTGGCAGGCGTTGGTCCTCAGGAAGCAGCAGAGAAGTGTGTTAAACTGCAGCTCTGCATCCTGGCCTGGACCCTGCATTGTCAGGGGGAGTGTCTAATAAAACTGGCCAAATTACTAGAGACAAGAGCAGCACCAACCCGGGTGGAATGAATGCCGTCTCTTCTAATCAGACCGGGCTTTCCCCCGAACGTCTTCCAATTGTCAATAAAGGCCACGTTGTTTCTGAACACCACCGATACAACCAGCGACGGAGCGAGAGCATGCGACTAAACATGTCATCACTGGTCAGATTGGGGAGGGGGCCAGAGAAACCTACGGAGTCCGACATGGTTTTGGCGTAGTTACACACCGAGACAATATTCATTTTGGTCACTTCCGACTGGCGAAGACGGGAGTCATTAGCTCCGACATGGATGATAACTTTACCAAATTTACGATTACCCTTTGCCAGTAGCTTCAAATTTGCTTCAATGTCGCCCGCTCTGGTCCCCGGGATGCACCTAACTATGGTCGCTGGAGTTGGCCTCACATACCTGACTATGGAGTCGCCAATCACCAGGGTCGGCTTCTCAAGGGGTTTGTCGCTGAGTGGGGAAAATCGGTTAGACACATGAAGCGGGTGGTGGTGTTCCGTGCGCCCTCTACGACTACGCTTCCTCCGAACCGTCACCCAGCCGCCCTGCCTGGCCGGCTGCTCGGGAGCTGCACGGGAGCGGCTACCAGCTGCTGCTACAGGCCTGGTTAGCTGACGAGTCTATCGGACTATGGTCAAATTGGTGGAACCGGACCTCTAACTGACTGAGCCTTGCCTCCAGCCTTGCAAATAAACTACACTTTAAGCACTTACCGTCTTCACTAAAGGAGGCAGAGGAATAGCTAAACATTTCACACACTGAGCAGCAAAGAGGAGAAGTGGTGGGAGACGGAGAGGCCATGCTAAGATGCTAACAGAGGCTAACGGACAGAAAATGTATCGGTGATTGGTGACAATGAAAGTTGCGGAAGAGAAAATGAGCGAGTGTTGAAATAAAGACAGAAATGTACCAGATATAGTACTATTTTACCAGAAAACAATATAAGTTCAGACAAAAAAAGTCGGGAGAGATCAGAGCCTGCAAATGCCGTGCAACGGCAGCAGACTGCAACACCAGGAAGTGACGCGATGTGTGACGCAATACGTTACCCAATCAGTAAGCCAGCAACAGCCTCAGCAAACCAGCAACACAATCACTCTGCACAATCACTTCTGCAGCCATCACTTCTCTACTGAGGTAGTAGGGTGGACTTAGTTCTGGTTTGGTAAAGAAAGAAGTGAGAAAAAGGCAAAACTCTGTGTGCAAACTGAGAGAATGGTCTGCAGAAATGTAACCTGGCGGTTTCCCGACCCTACGCCGGTACGAGGCCTGGATGGAGGGAACATTCTGTTGTTGTTGTATTTTAAGGGATTTTTTCTTTTGATTAAGATTATGACACATGATTGGAAGACTAGCGCTTGTTTGACTAATATTTTGGACTGCTGGGACATTTGAGGGGGCTGCATTTGTCCTCGGATGATTTCCGTTCTTTGTTGAGGGGGTTTCTCTTGTTGCTACCGGGAAGATGAGTGAAAAAGGATCCTTTTATGTGAATTGTGTTAATGATAACAGGAGCTTAGTACAGCTGCCTTTTCATTTTATTTCTCTATTTGTTAATGTTTCATTTAAGAAGATGATACGGGCTACAAGGAATAACTGCATTTCATGTATTAATGGAATATTTTTTCCTTTACTTTAGCCTTGTTTTAATTCAATCTTTCCCTTTTGTGAAGACTTTTTCTTCTTGACTCTAAGAGGAATGGATCAGGTAGGCCAGACCCGGCGGCATGGGCGGGCAATGGGGGGCCGTGCCCGCCCACGGAGTCAGCCGTGCCCGCCCTGGAGTAAAAGCAAATTTCTCTGTTTATTCAAAGCTCTCAAGTCTCACGCATTGAGCGTGAGACACACGCATTTCAACCAGTTCACACGCACACACGCCACACCTGACATTTCTCACGCTGAAAAGTGATAAAGTCGAGCGCACAGAAATTAATACTGAACGGGCGGGGCGGAGGCAGATTTCTCTGCTGAGTTTACAGCGGTCCCGCGTCAGCGACCTACCAGCCAATCAGAAAATAGTATGTCTTGTTGCTGGGCAGTTTTTTTTTTCCCGCTGCGTGCTCGTTCCGTGGATGCGCGGGCACGCACAGGTTGCAGACGAGTTGGAACTGGAAAAGCAAAGCAAGGTATACGGTAGTTAACTACTTCATTTATTATCATTCACTAGGTTAGCCATTGGCAAACTGTAAGTCTTCACTTATTGGGTTTCCTAATGTTGGTTTTATTAATTCAGCGGCGGTTTTGTAGTCTGGCCTCCACTGATGCTTCGTTTATTGACCAAAAAAAGAATAGCATGGGAAGCTAGTGCACCTGTTTTGTATGGAAACCTAATGATGCAAATCAAATGATGAAAATGAGTCACACTACCAAATAAACCACAATTTATGTGTGTTCTATTTGAAATAAATCCAAAAGTTGAGTTCATAAAGTAACTTTCTTTGCATTCATTTGATTCCCAATCAACATACACTGGTAAGAGTTGCTTTACATTGTTAATATGGTCTTAAAAACTGTTGTGAAATGCAAAATAATATAATTTTATACATGCAAATATGTGATTAATTACTGAAATTCAGCCATTAATCACGATTAAAGAAAAATTAATCGCTTGACAGCCCTAGAAAAAAGTAATCATGTATTCTTCCAATCCTCATATGTGAGTTTGTCTACCCAAATAGCCCACAATTGTCTATAACGTTATTTGAGCTTGGAGAGCAGCTCTCCCCTATTCTAAGCCAGTGCTTTCTCCACAAACCATAACGAAACAGAGCTACATGTCTGTGGATTAAGCCACAGCCACACAGTCAACTCAATGTAAAGTAAATAAACAGGTGCTTATACTTGTTCTAATGCAAGCCGGCAATATGTATAAACTCAGATAAGTCTAACAATAGGTAAACTAAAGTATTATTAAAGACACCCATATTTTTTCATTATTTTGATAATAGTTAGGCCTTCAGAGAAGGTCTAGACGGCCCTGACGGTCCGCCACTGGATTATAGTTTTAGTCTGAAGAGTAAAGTGTAAACGATGAACAGAAAGTGTGCCTATTTTTTACTGTTTGCCTTTGTCTATTTCAAAGATGTCAGGGAAGAAGCAAAAGAGCATTCTGTCATTCTGGGCAGCAAAGACTCAGCCCCCTAAAAAGGTTGCCAGGTCAGAGGAGATGGTGGAAGAGACAGTGGCTAAGACAATGGAGAAGACGGCAAGGGAGACTGTAGGGGAGATAGTGACAGCGGAGACTACAGAGGAGGAGAGAGTGGAGGAGACGGTGGAGGAGAGAGTGGAGGAGACAGCTGTATGGTGCTGTTCTCTCTGTACGCCACAGCCCCCGTTGCTGTTCTTTGTTACATAAATGTTTGACTTTGATTGGAATAAATGGACAGCACTACACTACTGTATTGTTTTTTTTTAATATATTTTGGGATGAACTGCCCGTTTTATTGAGAGAAAATGATTTGACAATACAGTAGGAGTGGCCACAGAGCCACTGTGCAGCCTGTTGACATTCCCCCCAGCTTTCAGTTTCTGTTTTGCCCCGCCTGTGTCCCATCTGCCCTGATTGTGTCTGCACCTGTGTCTCGTCATGTCTCGTTATCCCCTGTGTATATCTGGTCTGATAACAGGAGCTTAGTACAGCTGCCTTTTCATTTTATTTCTCTATTTGTTAATGTTTCATTTAAGAGGATGATACGGGCTACAAGGAATAACTGCATTTCATGGATTAATGGAATATTTTTTCCTTTACTTTAGCCTTGTTTTAATTCAATCTTTCCCTTTTGTGAAGACTTTTTCTTCTTGACTCTAAGAGGAATGGATCAGGTAGGCGCAGGCAGAATTGTCAAGGTTTGACATTCCCCCCAGCTTTCAGTTTCTGTTATGCCCCGCCTGTGTCCCATCTGCCCTGATTGTGTCTGCACCTGTGTCTCGTCATGTCTCGTTATCCCCTGTGTATATCTGGTCTTGTCATTCCCTTGTTCCCTGTCGGACCATACTGTTCTTCCCTCCATGTGCTCCTGATTTTTGATCCCCGTTCATGTTAAGTTTAGATCCTGCCAAGCAGTGCTTTTTGTTTTTACCTTTGTGGAATAAATCCTTTTGTTTTTTGAGAACTCCTGCCTCCCTCTCTCTCCTGCGTTTGGGTCCACACCTTACCCACAGACGTGACAGAACGGTCCGACCAGAATGGACCCAGCGGGAGAGAGTGCCGCCTTCTGGGCCATCGTGTACCAGGAGGCGGCCCTCACGATTCCTGGTTGGCGTCACCCCGACGAGCTGGACTCCCCGGACGAGGAGAAATCCCCCTTCTGGGGAACACGCCTGGCTCGGGGTGGCCCCAGGAGCATCCAGGCTCTGGGGTGACGCAAACGACGGCGTCGACGCCAGCCAGCTAGCCGCTGTTCTGGCGGTGGTCTCGGGCGCGTCGTCGGGGGTGGTCCTGGACGCATCGGCCCCGGACCCGGGCTCCCCCGCAGCCAGCGCCGCGGACCCGGGCTCCCCCGCAGCCAGCGCACCAGACCCGGGTACCCCCGCAGCCAGCGCCCCGGACCCGGGTACCCCCGCAGCCAGCGCCCCGGACCCGGGTACCCCCGCAGCCAAGCCAAGTCCCCGAGCCAAGCCAAGTCCCTGAGCCAAGCCAAGTTCCCGAGCCAAGCCAAGTTGCCGAGCCCAGTCAAGTCCCCGAGCCCAGTCAAGTCCCTGAGCCAAGTCAAATTCCCGAGCCGAGTCAAGTCCCCGAGCCCAGTCAAGTCCCCGAGCCCAGTCAAGTCCCCGTCACGCCAAGAGTCCCCGCCAGCCAAGCCCCACGCCAAGCCTGCCAAGCCCCACGCCAAGCCTGCCAAGCCCCACGCCAAGCCCCACGCAAAGCCGTCCAGGCCCCGCGCCAAGACCCAGGCCTAGGCCCCCCGAGCGTTTTCGCCGGTCTGCCCGGCCTCGTGGGCGACCCCCCGAGCTGTCTAGCCGGTCTGCCCGGCCTTCTGGGCGACCCCCCGAGCTGTCTAGCCGGTCTGCCCGGCCTCGTGGGCGACCCCCCGAGCTGTCTAGCCGGTCTGCCCGGCCTTCTGGGCGACCCCCCGAGCTGTCTAGCCGGTCTGCCCGGCCTCATGGGCGACCCCCCGAGCTGTCTAGCCGGTCTGCCCAGTCCCCAGGACGGCCCCCGGAACGTTGGCCGTGTGTTGACCTGGAAACTGGATTTTGATGACTTTCTTCCATCTTTTCAAAGTCGAGACGTTCTTTATCTTTGTTTTGAAGAGAAGTCTAGCAGGACGAGATGTTACAGAGATACGTAGAGAGAACTAGGAGAATTAGCTGATAAAATGAAAAATACCGTCCAATGGAAACATCGGTCCCCGCAGTGGTACGTTGGTCACAAATTTAGAATTTCGCTTTTGTTTTGCAAAAAAAGTAGAATGCAAATCCACCGTATCTGTAAGCTTTTTCAAAAGCAGGAGATCAGAAAGACCCCTGGACCTTACACTGTGTCTTCTGTCTGACTGAGCGTCTTCACCCAGAAGTCTTTAACAGTCTTTAATCAGTTTCTGGAGCCGTTCGAAGTCCCCTCCTGCGTCAAACGCTCTACCAGTTCCCAACAAGCCCTCCATCACAGGAGTGAATTACTACAGGGCCGTTGCTCCGTCATCTGTAGTCATGAAGTCCTTTGAGAAACTGATGTTGAGCCACCTGAAGGACAACACAGACTTCCACCTTCAGGGCAACCAAGCCAGCAGATGATGCAGGGCAGGGCAAGGCAGGGCAAGCAAATCTATTTGTATAGCACAATTCAACCACAAGGTGATTTCCAGAGATATTAAACATCCATCCATCCATTTTCTTCCACTTATCCGTTCCCGGGTCGCGGGGGCAGCAGTCTCAACAGGGATGCCCAGACTTCCTTCACCCCAGACACTTCCTCCAGCTCTTCCGAGGGGAGTCCAAGGTGTTCGCAGGCCAGCCAAGAGACATAATCTCTCCAGCGTGTCCTGGGTCTTCCCCGGGGTCTCCTCCCGGAGGGACATGCCGGGAACACCTCCTTAGGGAGGAGGGACATGCCTGGAACACCTCCCTAGGGATGAGGGACATGCCGGGAACACCTCCCTAGGGAGGAGGGACATGCCTGGAACACCTCCCTAGGGAGACGTCCAGGAGGCATCCTGTACAGGTGCCCAAGCCACCTCAGCTGACTCCTCTCAATGTGAAGGAGCAGCGGCTCAACTCCGAGTTCCTCCCGGGTGACCAAACTCTTAACCCTATCTCTAAGGGAGCGTCCAGCCACCTTGCGGAGGAAACTCATCTCGGCTGCTTGTATCCTCGATCTTGTCCTTTCGGTCACTACCCAAAGTTCATGACTATAGGTGAGGGTAGGTGCGTAGATTGACCGGTAAATCGAGAGCTTCGCCTTTCGACTCAGCTCCTTCTTCACCACGACGGTCCGGTACATCGACCGCATAACTGCGGACGCTGCACCGATCAGTCTGTCAATCTCCCGCTCCATCGTTCCCTCACTCGTGAACAAGACCCCGAGATACTTGAACTCCTCCACCTGAGGCAGGACTTCTCCACCCACCCGGAGAAGGCACGCCACCCTTTCCCGATGGAGAACCATCCTTTAAGATAGATATTAAACAGAGACATTAAAACATCACATGGTAGAAATATAAAGCATTATTTAAAATTTAAACCAAAGCAAATAAGAAAACAGAACAATCGATAAAATCAGTAGGTGAAATAGTATCAAGTTGTGCAAATCAAGCTTAAAAGTAAAACAGTGCATATATGGAGCTTTACTCAGGTGCAGCTGAGAACAGGTGAGTCTTCAGCCTGGACTTAAATACAGAGTGTTTCAGCTGAACTGAGGCTTTCTGGGAGTTTGTTCCAGACACGTGGAGCATAGAAGCTGAATCCGGCTTCTCCATGTTCTGACTCTGGGAACTGATAAAAAAAACTGATCAAGTCTGAAACAACGTGATCGTGCCCGATTTCTGATCACCTGATCGGATTGGGACATCCCTATTGATTTCTATTAATGTCATGTTTGTGCTGTCTGTCAACATAAAAGTTGGCTAATATAAATCTTCTTTGTGCCATAAGCTGGTAAAAGATCATTTAAGTTTAAGAAGTAACTTATTCAACGTGATTAACGTTTGTGATGGAAAACTGGTCAGACTCACAGCTTTGGGCAGATTGATGTTACAATTATGGACTTTTACACAAAGTGATGTCTTAAAAAGGAGACCTATCATGAAAAACAAATTTTTTCTTGCTTTAACATATATAAAGTGGTCTCCCCTCAGCCTGCCAACTCAGAGAAGGAGGAAAGCAACCAAATTCTGCAGTGTCTGTACAGCCGCCCGGATGAGCCGTCCAGTGTGATGTGGATCTACGAGCCGTTCAGATTCTGCTCCTGTCATGACTTAACGACAGGAGCGATGCGTGAAACCACGCCCACAACTAACTCTGGCCGGAACAACAACAACAACTCCGCTGGCCGGAGCTTCCGCCATTTTCTCGTAGCGGTGTATCACGTAATTCGCATCATCTCGTCAAGCAGCCAATCAGCACAGAGCCTCATTATCATAGCCTCCCCGCCAGTGATACTTGATATGGCAATCTCTTAAACATATTTAATTGACCATTAGTGACAATCAAATTATCATATTATATTATATAGCCTAATTTATTTATTTTTTGACAACATTGATAACCCCCCTTAAATTTGGCTTTTGAGTCCTTCAGGAGGGCTCAAGGGTTAATCGGGGAGGTCGGACCCCCCCGAACCCCCCCGTATTTCGCACTCTGCTCCCCGCCCACTCAGAATCCCGCATAGATAATGAGGTTAGAAACTGGGAAAATAAAGACATGGCTCAGAATCTGAATTTCTAATTTATTTAGCAAAAACAATAAAAAGCTTGTTTTTAAGACATTCAAGGCCTGTTTAAAATAGGTATTAGATGCCATAATAGGTCCCCTTTAAACCGTGTTTGGGCTTTGAATAAGTCATTTTATATTTCTGGAGAATGTTCTGAATGATGCCCTACAACGCTGCTGCTTTGGTATTATGTATGAAATGTATTTTATTTTTTCACAAGTAAAAAGTTATGAGGAAGGTTAAATGTATTATTTGTCGGCATTTAACAGAAAGATGTATCAAAAAAGGGGAGAAAAAAATCCTCAAAAGCTGAATCTAAAAAAAACCCAACAACGTTAGATTAAGCGATTAATCAAAATGAAAAAGGTCTTCAGAGTATTTGGGGGCCTGTAAACATTCAGAAACAGGACTCTGGAAGAGGCCTTCAGCTGCACTGATATATAATCAAAAAACTGGAAACTTCCAGGAGAGATTATTAATTAAATACGACTAGACGCTGTAAACAGGTTTGAGCTGTGTGTAGGCCACGCCCACGGAGCGCTAAAGACAAAAGAACTGTAAAAAAAATGTTGCTGTTTCTGTTAAAAACACTTTAGTCCCAGTGATTTATTGTCCAGATGCTACCGCATGTTGGCTCACATGGAAAAAATGGAAGAAATCAGCATAAAAATCACTAAAAGCAAGCAGAGAGCAAACAGAGAAGCGTCTGCGCTGTAAGGAAGCAGGAAGCAGCTTCCCTGCAGGCCAACAGTCAACGTGGGCCTACAAAACACCCTGCAGCATCTTGACTCTCCAGGGACGATTGCGAGGATTCTTTTTGTGGATTTCAGCACCGTTATCCCAGAAATCCTCCATCAGAAGCCCCCCAACCTCACCTGCTTGTGACTTTCGTTCTCTCAGTACTCTACCTTAAAGTTAACAGGAAGTAACAGGAAATTGTGGTATTTCAAGTGTCAGTTGGTCTCATTTTGTTTCACAACAGAGAAACATGTCAACCATATTTTTAATCATGTTTAAGGGTTGTTGTTTTTTAACCTGAAAGTGTTCACACAGATTCAATGGTTGCTGTTATTGTGACTATAGTTTGCAGTCATAATCTTTTATACTTATAAAAATGAACCAAAAGACATCCCCTTCCTTGAGGTGCCACGTTATTGTGGTGGAGGGGTTTGTTAATATAATACATCCAGGGTTTGCATGCTGAAATGATCCAAGGAGCCGTGCTGTCAGGGGTCCCTGGTGGGGTCTCTGAAGGTGGTCCTGGGATGAGCCAGACTTAGAGCTATTCAAATGTTCTCATTTTGGACAAGATAAATCAATGCAAGGTTGAGAGATACCAATTAGATATAACTGGGCCCAGCTCAACACACAGCAAAGGGTTTAAACCAAACTGCTAGAGAGGAGTTGGACCTTGTTCCACCCTGAAACTGCCCAGGGTGAGAGGTGTTGGGCTGGAGTGAGATTACTTACACTCCGCTCCTCTAAATATGAATTTACCTTTTAAAATATACTGAAAAAATAAGGAAGAAGAATAAAACCACCATTAATTGAATATTTCAGTTTGTCCTCATTTTCAATTTTAATGTTATATTCGTTTACAATACTGCTATTTAAGTACGTACAATTTCTGTCTCACCATGTTCAAAAAGGTACACGTTACACAAAGTTTGTATCATAATTCCATTGATGGGAATTTTTTTTATTTAAAATGTAAGTGTAATAATAGAAGTCAAATAATGCAAAATATTAAACTGCAGTTGTAAGCAGAGCACAGCCTGCCCAGGCTCCACAAGTGAAAGGTGTAAATTATACAAGGTTAACAGGATTCTTTATATATTTATGTGTAAATAAAACTATGAAATAACATTAGAATATTTTCCCAGGTTCAAAAATAAAGTTATTTTGCTGTTTATAAAATGTTCAAATACTTATCAACTTCTGCACAATGAAGCCCTGCATCTTCAGTGTTGAGAAATCTGACCGCAGTTGCAGCCTCAGCGTCCAGAACAGTTTCTGGTGAACTGTCAGGCAGGGAGGCGGTGTTTCACCAACACCCTGTTGTCGTTGTCGACCCTGTTTTATCTGCTCCGTGACGTCATCTCCACGTGTGTCAAGTTCTTCTTCTGCTGCTGATAAAGTGTCTGAGTCAGACTGTAAAACTCTCTCTCATCAGTGGTCATGTGATTTCCTGTAAATACAGTGAGGAGGAGGAGGAGGAGGAGGAAGAGGAAGAGGAGGAGGAAGAGGAGGAGGAAGAGGAGGAGGAAGAGGAGGAGGAAGAGGAGGAGGAAGAGGAGGAGGAAGAGGAGGAGCAGCAGCTCTGCACAGGTGGAAAACACCTGACAGATTCAAACTTCAGAGTTCAGAGTCCATGTCGACGTGGACGGAGCAGCAGAGGAGACCAGGTGAGTGTTTGTCCCTTTTTCTTCTACTGTTAAAGTGAGACTGAAACTAAAGAACTAAATAGTTTTGGGTCAGATAAATGTGTCCTTGAGGACTCTTGTTCAGACGTACCTGTATCAGGTTTAATCAAACACAGGAAAAGAAACCTCTGGAGGTTGTTGGGACATTTTTGAGGACACAGTAACTGACATCCAGCTAACTTCAGGTTTAAAGGGGACCTATAATGGCATTAAATGTATATTTTAAACAGGCCTTGAATGTCTTAAAAACAATCTAAAGCTTGTTTTTTCTACATAAAACAGAAATTCAGCCTGTGGGCCATGTCTCTAGTTTTACCGCTTCTAACCTCATTTTTCTGTGAGGGATCCTGAGTGGAGGGGAGGCTATGATAATGATTGGCTGATTGGCTGCCTGAATGACGTGTAGCAGGGGAGGGAACAAAGCCTCTCTGGGCAGAAGAGCAGCGGGGTCACATTGACTTTCTGACATCACATGGGTTATAATGGTGGTGGGGGTTTCTGGATGATGTTACCTTTGTTGATATTTGAATTAAAACAGGAGCTTCTTCCTCCTCACAGAGAAAACACACCACCATGAACCTCTGACATGTGTGTGTGTAAAATACTTGTTAGACCAGTCAGACCAGTCTGAACCAGATTCTCTTAGAGAGTTTATGAGGAAGTTTGATAATCAGAGAGCAGAAAGGGGAATCAGAAGAGAGACAGAAAAGTGATTAAAAAATCAGGTGAAAAATCAACTTAAGTTGTAGTTTGATAGACGAGTGAACGTCAGACATCCAGGGAAGACTGAGACTCCAGAACCACTGGTTCGGTACGGTATCTGGATCAACGCTGCTGACACTAAGAATCATGGGAAATGTAGTTGAACTTTCCTGAATCTGATGTAGGCAGTGTTTACGTTTCATCTGGAAGAAAATATCTGTAGGAATACATTTAACAGAAATAATCTTAGTTTGCTTACAGCTCTACAAAGTAAAGAGAATAATTTTACACCCCCCCTTTTGTTTTCACGATTAAAATAAAATCCTGCATTTGCTACAAACAGGTTTAAATGTTTCTGATACAACAGACATGATGATTTTTTATGCTGGTGTTCAGAAGAGTTTTACAGATTCTACAAGTTTGATTTATTTCAGTAATTGAGAATTTTTTAAGCTCTAAGTTTGTATCTTCTTCAGAACTTTAACTCTTCTCTGTGAGATTTGAATTTAACACAAAGTTTCTTTGTCAGTCTGTTTCTCAGCGAGTCGTTCAGGGGTTTGTTCACCGAACAACAAAGGAAGTTAGCGTTGAGGTAACAAGGTTAAACTAATCAACATCTGAAGTCCGACTGTTTCCTGAAAACTGTTGTTTTATGATCTCAGAAAAATAAACTGATGTTGTGTAGAAAAACTGAACACGAGCAGGTAACGTTCAGGTTGGGGCTCTTTAGTGAGAATCAGTGAAGGTTTCCTGGATTAGTTTAGATTCAATTTTATTGTCATTGCACATGTTAAAGTACAGGACAACGGAATGCAGTTAGCATCTAACCGGAAGTGCTTGTGCAATGAAATAAACACAATGTACAGCATATACACATATATACACATATATATAAATATGTATGTACACAGTGCAGATTAATAAATACTGTTGTTATAAGGAGCAGGTCAGACATGAATGAGTGATAATATATATTATAAACAGTTGAGATGTGATTATATGATTTACAACAGATCTGAGTTACAGTATATACATGGGTGATTGCAGCATTCACAGTGTGGGAGTATTTACAGTAGTGCAAGGATGTAGTTGGTAAAAAAGTCCAGTGCAATTACATTATGTACAGATGTGCAGAATAGTGCAAAGAGTTAGTGGGTACTACTAGCCCCGTTTACTTCTGGGGGGGTGGAGGGATGGGGGATTAGTGTGTGTGAGTGAAAGGGGGTGGGGGCCTGGGGGGGCAGAGTTCAGCAGGGAGACAGCTGTGGGAAGGAAGCTGTTCCTGAACCCAGTGGTTCGTGTGCGAAGACTCCTGTAGCGCCTCCCAGAGGGCAGGAGGGCAAACAGTCTGTGTGCTGGGTGGTAGGAGTCCTTGGTCATGTTTGTTGCTCTCCTGAGACAACGCTTCCTGTGGATAGTATTGATGGCAGGAAGTGAAGCTCCAGCGATGCACTGGGCGGTTTTCACCACCCTCTGCAGTGCCTCCCGGTCAGCGCTAGAGCAGTTCCCGTACCAGACTGTGATACAGTTGGTAAGGATGCTCTCGATGGTGCAGCGGTAGAAGTTCATCAGCATGTCTGAAGAAAGGTGGTGTTTCCTCAGAGTCCTCAAGAAGAAGAGGCGCTTTGGCTCACTTATTTATTCACTGTCGTAAATTACAAGCCTTCTGGAGTGGCATTTTTGATTTCATGTCTAAAGCATTTCGGAGAGATTTCCCCCCTGAACCGCTGACGGCGCTGTTTGGCGTTGTGGAACGGGGCTGGGCACGGAACAAGTTTGAACGCCAGGCAGTTAAGCTTGCTACTCTAGTGGCCAGGAAGTTAATACTCCAGTTCTGGAAATCGGAGAGCCCTCCCACTGTTGAATCTGGATAAAGGAGCTAGGGAATGTTATTCATCTAGAAAGTATCAGATTTGTTCTCTCCGACAGGGTGCCACAGTTTGAGAAAATATGGGCCCCTTTACTTTCTATGATCGCAGGGTTGAAATAGTGTATCTCTCTACTCTTCTCCGCTGGCTCGGCTGTTATATGATTTGACTTGTACAATTGTGGGCTGCGTCCGCTCCTGGTGCCGTCCGTCTGACCTAGGCGGGTACATGCTCCCTCCAGCCAGTTGTCTATGTTTTTGTCTCTGTCTTCAGTTTTGTCCTTGTCTTCGTCTTTGTCTCTGTCTTTGTCTTTGTCTTAGTGAGCGTGTCTTTGTCTTTGTCTCTGTCCTGGTCTGATTGTGGTCTAACGTGTATGTATGTTAGGTGTGTTTCTTTCTTTTGCTTTTCTTTATTTTAATCTGTTTGAATACCACTACTGTAACCACTCCTGAACGTTTCTCTTTTATTGTTGACATATGACTTGTATTTTTCACTTTTTCAATTGTAAAAATTTTTGAAAAATTTAATAAACAGACTTTAAAAAAAAAAAGAAGAAGAGGCGCTGGTGAGCCTTCCTGACCAGGTTGGAGCAGTTTGTTGTCCAGGAGAGGTGCTGTGAAATGTGGATCCCCAGGAATTTGAAGCTGGTCACATGTTCCACTGCCACACCGTTGATGTGGATGGGTGGATGAGTGACAGCATTCTTCCTCAATCCACAAGTCCACAATCAGTTCTTTGGTTTTTGAGGTATTGTGCCTCAGGTTATTGTCCTCACACCATGCAGCCAGGTGATCCACCTCCTCCCTGTAGGCCGACTCATTGTTCCTGATGAGGCCAATCACGGTGGTGTCGTCCGCAAACTTGATGATGGCGTTGGAGCCATGTACAGGTCTGCAGTTGTTGCTGAAGAGGGAGTAGAGGAATGGACTCAACACGCACCCTTGTGGTACGCCAGTGTTGATGGTGAGTGTGGCGGAGCAGTGGTGGTCTAACTGGACATGTTGTGGCCTGTTGGTCAGAAAGTCCAGTAGCCAGTTGCAGATGGGAGCTGTGATGCCCAGGGGCCTCATTTAAAATGGAGTGCGTAGAATTCATACTAAAAGTGCACGTACACCCAAAAGCCGAAAATGGCGGGCGCAAAAAAAAAATCCGGATCTATAAAACCGCGTGCACGCACAATTGCACGTAATGTTCTCTTTATAAATCACAGTCCAGCTGGAAGGTTGCGCAGTTGAATCCGCCTCATATCCCGCCCTCTACACGCCCACTTCATACCATAAATGGTATGTTTTTGCATATGAATGAGCCTGCTGAGCATGCGCAGTGGCTTCCTGCAGCCTGTTTGGCGTCAGAATGAATGAATGTGTCGAGCCACCATGCCACTGAATTTCACTGAGATCTGAGATCTAGATGTTGTGGCTGATGTGGAGGACAGGAAAACGAGATTATTTGGTGGTCAGAGGTAGAAAAAGTATATAAATAGTATAAAATAAAGCGAGTGAGTGGCAGCACGCCGTTGCTGCCCGTTAGTGCCACGACGCAATTTCCACTGGGGACAGGGGGGACATGTCCCCCCCACTTTTCAAAATCATGTATTTGTCCCCCCCCCCACTTTTTACAGTTTAAAAACTAACGGTAGGCTCAGCCTGTAATTGCAGATCATCAAGACACCCTGTGCAAAAGCGATGCGAAGACGGGACAGCAGCCCCACAGCCCGGCTCCCCCTCCTCCCTCCCGTCTACCCTCAGAGCTGCTCAAGCCGGATTTATGGTCCCGCGTCACATCAACGCAGAGCCTACGGCGTAGGTTACACGGCGACGCGCGGCGTACGCCGTACCCTACGGCGTAGGCTCTGCGTTGGTGTAACGCAGAACCATAAATCAGGCTTAAAAGTAAACAACATGCGCGCACGTACCCGTGCATTACAGGCAGACACACACGGGGAGAAGAGACTATTTCTTTAATTTTTATTTTTTTAGAAACTTCATCCTTATGAACGCAATTGTTATATAGTCCAACATTCCTTATTTTATTCAGAACACTTTTTTTTTTCCTCTTCGGCGTGAGCCCCCGCGGAGCAGGGGGGAGCGGCCGCCCCCCCCACCCCCGCCTGTTCCGCTAGTGGTCTTGACTGACGCTGTGCTTCAAACACAGAGGGACACGATCAGTGCTATTATATTATAATTCTGATATGTGATGACATTAAGAGTATGACATGAATCTCGCTGAAAGTCGCTGATGACCTGAATGCCCTGCCACATCCGTCGGGGGTTGGACTTGGAGAAGTGCTCCTTCGCCTTCAGTTTGTAGCAGTACTTGGCCTTCTTGATGCCTTTTTTCAGCTCAGCCCTGGCTGTACTGTAGGCTTCTGTGTCTCCTGATCTGAAGGCGGTGTTGTGGGCCTTCAGCAGTAGACGAACATCCTTGTTCATCCAGGGCTTCTGGTTGGGGTACATGGTAATCCGTTTCCGGGTGGTAACACTGTCTATGGTGGTGGAGATGTAGTCCATTACTGAGGAAACGTAGCTCTCGATGTCAGTGTGGGGGTGAGTAGTTGCCTGGGCAGCAAACATACTCCAGTCTGTGTGTCTGAAGCGGTCTTGCAGCTCAGACTCTGACTTCATCAGTCTTTCTTTGAGTTTTTAATGAAACAGAAAATATCCTCTCCAGGTGAATACTCGGCTTCACAAATCACATCTGGACCACAATGTTGGCATCAGGTTAGAGGAGACTCAGCTTCAGGTCTGTCTCATTGTCAGTATCAGTATTTGTTCCACCTAGTTGTTAAATTGGAAAAATGTCATGATTTGGTCTGGTTCTAATAAAGTTTCTGTCTACAGATTCAAAGATGGTCAGTGTTTCTGGTTCATGTCTCTGAATAACTGAAGTCCAGAAGATGGATGATTGTGTGGAGAAAGAGGAGGAGAGACCAGAGTCTCCAGGATCCAGCTGTCTGTCTATGAAGAGTGACCGGTCCAAAGATTATCCTCTAAACTTCAGTAAAGAACCTGGACCATCAGACACAAAGTAAGACAACTGCTGTTAACTGATTTTATGACTAATCATGACTTTACATTTTCTGTCCATGGTGGTTTATTTGATGATTTAGGTTCTTCAAACATCACTTTTTCCTTCTCGTTCCTGTTTTTCCACCATGGAGTCTTCTGTGTTCCTCAACCATGTGGTCCTGCTGGTTCAGAGACCAGAGTTTGGTTCAGGATGAAACCACCTCTCTAGATCGGTCCAGGAGAATCTGCAGCAGTTTTAGGACTCTAGTACTCGTTCGTGACATTAAAAACTACTAAAACAGGGTTTTCAATAGGTTTGGTCACCTTGTAGTGTTTCTACTACTACTACTACTACCACCACTACTGCTGCTGCTACAATTACTACTACTACTACTAATACGACTACAACTGCTACCACTGTGAGTTAATAATGGGGGTTATTGCAGTTGTCCTTATAGATAAAATGCAAAACAATTTGTAATTGTTGTTTTTGATAAAAACAAGTTTTATTTCAACATTTTACAGGTTTTTGAGGGAGGACAGTTTGGTGTTGAATCTCTGCACAAAAACTGTAAATGGATTCATCTTATTTTGTCATCAACAGAAGAATTTCAGTTCAATTAAGGAAGTGTTGAGTTTGAATCACTGAGATGTTCAGAGGGTCAGGAAGCAGGAATGTCCTAAGATCCCTCATCCCTGTGGAAGGTTCCTGCAGAGGAAACATGAGCTATGATGTCAGGAGGAGAGGAAAGCAGTAATCTGCTCCAGGACTGGATACAGACTAGATCAGGGGTGGGCAATCCTGAAGCAGGAAACATCTAACACATGCAGGACTGTGACTGTCAGGACCAGAGTTGGAGACCCTGCTGTAGATGTTCTTCAGTGGTCATCATCAATATTATCAGTGACTGATGTGAATTTGTGTTTGCAGAGGTCGGTACCGCAGTCAGAGACCAGAGTCTCCAGGATCCAGCTGTTTGTCTATGAAGAGTGACCGGTCCAAAGATTATCCTCTAAACGTCAGTAAAGAACCTGGACCATCAGACACAAAGTAAGACAACTGTTGTTAACTGATTTTATGACTCATCATGACTTTATATTTTCTGTCCAGGTTGGTTTATTTTGATGATTTAGGTTCTTCAAACATCACTTTTTCCTTCTCGTTCCTGTTTTTCCACCAGTCTTCTGTGTCTTCTGAGTTCCTCAACCATGTGGTCCTGCTGGTTCAGAGACCAGAGTTTGGTTCAGGATGAAACCACCTCTCTAGATCGGTCCAGGAGAATCTGCAGCAGTTTTAGGACTCTAGTACTTGTTCGTGACATTAAAAACTACTAAAACAGGGTTTTCAATAGGTTTGGTCACCTTGTAGTGTTTCTACTACTACTACTACTACCACCACTACTGCTGCTGCTACAATTACTACTACTACTATTACGACTACAACTGCTACCACTGTGAGTTAATAATGGGAGTTATTGCAGTTGTGCTTATAGGTAAAATGCAAAACAATTTGTAATTGTTGTTTTTGATAAAAACAAGTTTTATTTCAACATTTTACAGGTTTTTGAGGGAGGACAGTTTGGTGTTGAATCTCTGCACAAAAACTGTAAATGGATTCATCTTATTTTGTCATCAACAGAAGAATTTCAGTTCAATTAAGGAAGTGTTGAGTTTGAATCACTGAGATGTTCAGAGGGTCAGGAAGCAGGAATGTCCTAAGATCCCTCATCCCTGTGGAAGGTTCCTGCAGAGGAAACATGAGCTCTGATGTCAGGAGGAGAGGAAAACAGTAATCTGCTCCAGGACTGGATACAGACTAGATCAGGGGTGGGCAATCCTGAAGCAGCGAAACATCTAACACATGCAGGACTGTGGCTGTCCAGGACCAGATTTGGAGACCCTGCTGTAGATCCTCTTCAGTGGTCATCATCAATATTATCAGTGACTGATGTGAATTTGTGTTTGCAGAGGTCGGTACCACAGTTGGAGACCAGAGTCTCCAGGATCCAGCTGTTTGTCTATGAAGAGTGACTGGTCCAAAGAAGATCCTCCAGACTTCAGTAAAGAACCTGGACCCTCAGACACAAAGTAAGACAACTGTTGTTAACTGATTTTATGACTCATCATGACTTTATATTTTCTGTCCATGGTGGTTTTTTTGATGATTTAGGTTCTTCAAACATCACTTTTTCCTTCTGGTTCCTGTTTTTCCACCACGGAGTCTTCTGTGTTCCTCAACCATGTGGTCCTGCTGGTTTAGAGACCAGAGTTTGGTTCAGGATGAAACCAGCTCTCCAGATCGGTCCAGGAGAGTCTGCAGCAGTTTTACGACTCTAGTACTCCTTCATGACATTAAAAACGAATCAGTGACACATGTTTTGCTAGTTATAAATACATAGATTAAATAAAAATATAAAACAACATAAATTTCCATATAAATGCATGTGATTTAGTTTAAATACATTTTTCATGTATAAACTAGAATACAATCCTATCACACCTCCTATTGTTCTCTTTCTCGGGGATCGGGCCTCCCCTGGCCGGGGGGTGCACGGACGGGCGCGGCGGCGGGGTGGCACCATTCCCAGGTGTCTATGTCTTATGTTGTCAGTATGAATGGGGGGATGTTGGACCGTTTCCCCCTCCGTCTGGGGGCTCCGGCGGCGCCGGGGGCGCCCGTGGAGGTACGGTGGGACCCTGGCCCGGCTCAGAGGGCCGGCCCCCGTCTACTGGATGGCCGGTGGGGGAACGCGGGTGTCTTACCAGGGCCGGCTCTGCTGGTCCTGCTTCCTGGCTTCGGCCTCTGCTCCCCCTCCTTCCCCCCCTACACGATTCATACGCACATAGGCGATGGGGCGGGGGGTCCGGGTCGTGGGGGGCATTGTCCCAAGTGGCCCGGCACTCCCCGCGTCACGGTTTTAACAGCAATGTAGAAACTGCAAATTCAACACTTAATAAATACATTTGACAAGGACACGTAGTTCGGGAGGGGGGGGTTGGTGTCAAATCGATACTTGGCCCTCCCCCTCCCTGTTTTTATGGCATTAATCACATGCACTCACATGCACTCAACGCACATAGGCGATGGGGCGGGGGGTCCGGGTCGTGGGGGGCATTGTCCCGCGTGGCCCGGCACTCCCCGCGTCACGGTTTTAACAGCAATGTAGAAACTGCAAATTCAACACTTAATAAATACATTTGACAAGGACACGTAGTTTGGGAGGGGGGGGTTGGTGTCAAATCGATACTTGGCCCTCCCCCTCCCTGTTTTTATGGCATTAATCACATGCACTCAACACCAGGGGCGGGAGGGGGTCCCACATCACCCGCGTTCCCTCGCCGGCCTGGGATAGGTGGGTCGGGATGCCCGGGCCTGGCGGGGCTCGCCATGCAGCCTGGGGTGCCTTCTGGCGGTGCTGGACCCCCCCGGGGAGGGGGAAACGGTGCGTGATTGTGTGTCTGTGTCGGTGAGAATGCGGTGTGGAAGGGTCCTGCCATGGAGGATTTGAGCCTCCATTGGCAGGACAACCAAACTTAATAATTTATCAATATTATATTATACAAAGATGGTTGTTGTTGTTGTTGTTGTTGTTGTGTATAGTGTATCTTATTATTAGTATAGGTATCGGATAGGTGAATGGATGAATGAATGGGATGCCTGGGTCTGGGGCCCTCCGTTGTCGGGCCCGCGCGGGTATCGCCCTGTTGGGGGGTTCCCTCTCTCCGGGCCCGTCTCCGGTCCCCCCCGCTGCCTCCGCGGCGGGGCGCCCCTCTGTTCTTGGAGGGCCACTTTCGTGGGGGCGGGTGCACCTGCCCGCGTCAGCGGCCGGGGCGGCTCTGTCTCTCCGGGCAGGCTGGCCCCCTGCTGGGTGGGGGTCGTTGGCCTGGAGGGTGAGGGCCTCCTGGCCACGTGTCCGGCCCGGACCAGGTGGCCGGGGATTGCCTGGGTTGCGGTCCGCCGCCGCGGGATCTCTGGCTGCTTCTTCCCGCGCCGTGGGGGCCCCGCCCGCGGGACCCCCCGGCTGCCGCCGGGGGGGGCACGCAGGCGGTGGATTGCCTCCTTCCTACTTCTCCCCTCTGTGGGGTTGCTGGTGGCCTGGGTTCCGGGTTCTTCCTTGTCGGCCTCTGGTCTCGCGGGTGGCGGGGTTGCTCCACCCCCTCCCCCCCTATAGATACACTTCAGGTGGAGCTTTGTTTGGTTTATTACACACACACACACACACACACACACACACACACACACACTCAGTCACATACATATACACACACATACACAGCCACACAAACATATACATACACACACACACATAGACACGCACGCGCACACACGATCATATACATACACGCATACACACACATAGACATACACACTGGCTTGTTCACCTGCATGCTTGCTCTGTAGTTTTTGGGGTTAGGTAGCAGTAGCTTAGCTCAGACTGCAATCAGATCTCAAGATTTGGGTCGATTGCTGTTCGTGCTTTGGTCGGCTCCGTGACGGTTTCGTGTTTTGTTTGTGTTTTTTTTGTTGCAAATTTCCAGTGATGACGTGTCTCCGTGTGTTCCTGCTTCCCCCCCCCCCCAAAAAAAAAAAAAATCACTGGGTTTGTATGTGTATATTTATGTATGTGTATGCATATGTATGCATATATATGTATATATATTAAATATAGTAATAATGCACATATATGCCTTTGGTTTCTACCGTCATGGTATCAATCATTAATATGTGTGCAGACAAGGTACAAAAAAAAAAGAAAAAAAAAGAAATGCAGTACCAGTACCCACACTTTTACCAAAATAATTTTCACAGTTCACACAGGTGAAACCGAAAAAAGTCTAAACCCAAGCGCTTGGATCATTTTCCCTAACCGTTGGGGCCCATTTGAAGAGTTGGTGCACATAAAACTTTATCCAGTTATGAACAGAAGATTTAACGTTGAAAACCGGGACAGTTACAGTCTGTTTTAACACAGCCCTGTGCCTGTATCCTGCACTCAGTATTGTTCCAATGTCAAGTACTCACGCAGCCTCTCAGTAAGAAGTAACATGGCGGTGCAGCCAGCCAGGCCTCAGAGCGATGTCCACACAGCTCCCCGCCGCCTCTCGCAGCTCCGACCACCCGCGTCCTGCAACACGTCCTCGTCTCCTGCCACCGACTCGTCTGCTCGTCCCGTCCTCACCCTCACGACTGTCCCGTGGAAGCCTCCTCCGTCCGTGACCGTGCTGCTAAACAGTCCGGCTCTCTGCTCAGGAGCCACCCAGCAGCACCGTCAAGGCAATGGCGGAGCTAGTGTGGAGTCCATGGCGGGGACCACGTTGTTGCGGCTCGGAGGAAAAAAAACTCCACCGTTGTGCAAAGCAAACACACTCGACCGAGATACTTGAAAAGAGTGTTCCCACCGATTAGTCTCTCTGGGCAGCAATATCTTGGCCAACCTTTAGTCCGAGTCTCCAAACATTTTACTGTCTCTCTGTCCCGAGGAAAACGCAGCCAGCCACTCCACTGTCTCGGTCAACTGCGGGACCTTCCTGTCGTCGAATGTTCTAGCCTTTTTTTATTAAACCACAAAAGTTAACCATCATTTTCTTAAAGAACATAGAATATTTGTAAACATCATCATACATGAATTACAAAGTTAATAAATGAACAATATTTATTTCAATAGAACTATTGCAAAAACATGAAAACACCAGAGGATTCTGGGAAATGAAGTCCTACTCTATTTCGTCTTCTACCAGCAATATAAAAGGGAAAATCTGCATATTTTTTAACATCATAGAAAACCCATCCATCCATCCATCCATCCATCCATCCATCCATCCATCCATCCATCCATCCATCCATCCATCCATCCATCCATCCATCCATCCATCCATCCATCGTCCGCCACTTATCCGTTCCCGGGTCGCGGGGGCAGCAGCCTCAGCAGGGATGCCCAGACTTCCTTCACCCCAGAGTCCGAGGTGTTCCCAGGCCAGCCGAGAGACATAGTCTCTCCAGCGTGTCCTGGGTCTTCCCCGGGGTCTCCTCCTGTAGGGACATGCCTGGAACACCTCCCTAGGGAGGAGGGACTTGCCTGGAACACCTCCCTAGGGAGGCGTCCAGGAGGCATCCGGTACAGATGCCCAAGCCACCTCAGCTGACTCCTCTCAATGTGAAGGAGCAGCGGCTCGACTCCGAGCTCCTCCCGGGTGACCGAACTCCTCACCCTATCTCTAAGGGAGCGTCCAGCCACCCTGCGGAGGAAACGCGTCTCAGCCGCTTGTATCCGCGATCTCGTCCTTTCGGTCACTACCCAAAGTTCATGACCATAGTAGGTAGTAGTAGTATGGTACTACTAGTAGTAGGGTAGTTGCGTAGATTGACCGGTGACCTTTCGACTCAGCTCCTTCTTCACCACGACGGTCTGGTACATCGACCGCATAACTGCGTCTGTCAATCTCCCACTCCATCGTTCCCTCACTCGTGAGCAAGACCCTGAGATACTTGAACTCCTCCATCTGAGGCAGGACTTCTCCCCCCACCCGGAGAAGGCACGCCACCTTTTCCCGGTGGAGGACCATAGCCTCGATTTTGGAGGTGCTGATTCTCATCCATGCCGCGTCGCACTCGGCCGCAAACCGCCCCAGCACATGCTGAACGTTCCGGTCCGATGAAGCCAACAGGACAACGTCATCCGCAAAAAGCAGAGACGAAATCCTGTGGTTCCCAAACCGGATCCCCTCCGGCCCCTGGCTGCACCTAGAAATCCTGTCCATAAAAATTATGAACAGGACCGGTGACAAAGGGCAGCCCTGCCGGAGTCCAACATGCACCGGGAACAAGTCTGACTTACTGCCGGCAATGCGAACCAGACTCCTGCTCCGATCATACAGAGACCGGACAGCCCTTAATAGAGGGCCCCGGACTCCATACTCACCGACCCCCCACAGAATGGCACGAGGGACACGGTCAAATGCCTTCTCCAGATCCACAAAGCACATGTAGACTGGTTGGGCAAATTCCCATGAACCCTCGAGCACCCTGTGGAGTGTGTAGAGCTGGTCCAGTGTTCCACGACCGGGACGAAAACCGCATGTTCCTCCTGAATCCGAGGTTCAACTATCGGCCGTATTCTCCTCTCCAGTACCTTGGCGTAGACTTTCCCGGGGAGGCTGAGAAGTGTGATCCCCCTATAGTTGGAGCACACTCTCCGGTCCCCCTTTTTAAAAAGAGGGACCACCACCCCGGTTTGCCACTCCAGCGGTACTGTCCCCTTCCTCCATGCTTCCTTTTCTTCTGAAAGCATAAACCAATGGAGCAGTTGTGTTAAATATTCATACAATAACAGACATAAATAAATGTCGTCTTCCAGAAGCATCAGTTTTATTCCCGTCTGGAGGCTGAATTCAAACAGAAAAGCACCCGGACTTTTACTCTCTGAGACCATCTGAGCTTCTGGACACTGTTCACTCATCTGGATATTTTTCTACAACTGTCAGAAATGACTTTAGTGATGAAGACATGTCTTCACAGAGGGAGGAAGAGCAGAGGAGTTTGTGTGGAGGAGCAGCCGTCCTGCTGTCCTTTGAGTCAGGACGTCCTGAAGGATCCAGTCTCTAGCAGCTGTGGACACTGGTTCTGCAGACGCTGCATGAGCTCATACTGTGACCAGTCTGCTCCACCAGGACCGTATTCCTGTCCCCAGTGTGGAAAAAGATCCAGAACCAGAGCTGGACTGCAGACAGCCAGTCAGAGCAGAACTGTACCAGGTAAGACTGAACTTCTGTCTGCCGATGGACTCATTTCTGACAACTGGAAAGACTTTTGTTCTGTAGTTTCCGAGTTCTTCTTGTCTTTCAGCAGATGCTGGTCTGCAGGAGGTCAGAGATGAACACAAGACCAGTCTGAGGAGGAGATGTGAACATGTGACTGAAGGAATTGATGAAACAGAAAGTGGAACCGCCCTCAACAGGATCTACACGGAGCTCTTCATCACAGAGGGACTAAGTGAAGAGGTTGATACCCAACATGAGGTGATGCAGCTGGAGACAGCTTCCAGGATGAAGAGCCTCCATGACACTCCAATCAGGTGCCAGGACATCTTTAAAGCCTTACCTGACCAACGTAGAGCCATCAGAGTGGTTCTGACGAACGGTGTCGCTGGCGTTGGGAAAACCTTCTCGGTTCAGAAGTTCTCTCTGGACTGGGCCGAGGGCTCGGAGAACCAAGACGTCACCGTGGTGATTCTGCTCTCGTTCAGGGAGCTGAACCTGATCAGAGATGAGCAGTTCAGTCTTCTCAGGCTGATCCAGGTTTTCCATCCATCGTTACAGAAGCTCACAGCAGAGCAGCTGGCTGCCTGGAAACCGTTGTTCATCTTTGACGGCATGGATGAAAGCAGACGTTCACTGGACTTCAGCAACGGTCCGGTCGTGTCTGACGTCACACAGAGCTCATTGGTCAACGTGCTGCTGACCAACCTCATCCAGGGGAACCTGCTTCCCTCAGCTCTCATCTGGATCACTTCCAGACCTGCAGCAGCCAATCAGATCCCTCACAAACACGTGGACAGGGTGACAGAAGTACGAGGCTTCACCGACGGCCAGAAGGAGGAATACTTCAGGAGGAGGTTTAGGGATGAAGAGCGGTCCAGCAGCATCGTCTCCCACATGAAGACATCCAGAACCCTCCACATCATGTGTAAACTCCCGGTCTTCTGCTGGATCACTGCTACAGTTCTGGACCACATGTTGACCACAGAGCAGAGAGGAGAGCTACCCAAGACCCTGTCTGACATGTTCTCCCACTTCCTGGTGGTCCAGACGAAGAGGAAGAAGAACAAGTACCAGGAGGGACATGAGACGAGTCCACAGGAGCTGACGGAGGCTGACAGGGACCTTCTCCTGAAGCTGGGGAGGCTGGCGTTTGAACATCTGGAGAAAGGAAACATCATGTTCTACCAAGAAGACCTGGAGCAGTGTGGTCTTGATGTCCCAGAGGCCTCGGTGTACTCAGGTGTTTGTACCCAGATCTTCAGGAGAGAGTGTGAGATCTTCCAGAAACCTGTCTACTGCTTTGTTCATCTGAGCATCCAGGAGTTCCTGGCTGCAGTCTACGTGCTCCACTGTTGCCCCACCAGAAACACAAATGTGCTGGAGAACTTCCTCGGAGGAAACAGATGCTCATCTCTGGATGACTTCCTGGAGAGAGTCATGCAGAAATCCCTGAAGAGTAAAAATGGCCACCTGGACCTGTTTGTTCGCTTCCTTCATGGTCTTTCTGTGGAGTCCAACCAGAGACTGTTAGGAGGTCTGCTGAACCAGACGGAGAACGATCCAGGAACCATCCGGAGAATCATCAACAACCTGAAGAAGATGAACACTTATGAAATCTCTCCTGACAGAAGCATCAACATCTTCCAGTGTCTGATGGAGATGAACGACCTCTCAGTTCATCAGGAGATCCTAGAGTTCCTGAAGTCAGAGAACAGATCAGAGGAGGAACTCTCTGATATCCAGTGTTCAGCTCTGGCCTACATGCTGCAGATGTCGGAGGAGGTTCTGGATGAGTTGGACCTGAGCAAGTACAACACAACAACATGGAGGGGTCGACTGAGACTGATTCCAGCTGTGAGGAACTGCAGAAAGGCTCGGTGAGTCCACATGGGATCAATAACACCATCAGTTAGCAGTTTAGTTCTTCAAATCTTGTTTTGATCTTGAACTTTTGAAGTCAGATGTGTTTGTTTTATTCTGTCACCTCAAGTCACCTCCCAGAGATTCATGTTTCAAACACTTGATCTAGTTGATGTTTTTGCTGCTCAGAGATGAATCTATGTAACAGAGAAAGATGAAACATCAGAACCACCGGGGAGTTTTGTTGATGGGAACTTACAGCCAGTTCTATAGAGAATTAATCAGATTGTGGAAATTGCAGAAAAACGTGGAGACAATTTCCCATTCGAAACGTGTGTGTTTCAGTGTTCTACAACCGTAGAACACTGAAACTACAAAATGGAGCTGTCCAGCAGCTAAAACCTTATGGAGCTCAACGCCATGACCACATTTACAGTAAAGGGGCCAAGATCCCTGAACCGTTATAGTTGCATGAAGGACAACATGCTGCATTTAATAATGAATGGTGTGTAGAACCACACTTAATAAACAAGGTGAATTATGTCCGTGACATTCATTACAAGATCAAACATTTTCATTGACATTATTGAAGAAGTTTACATATTTAAACGGGGGGGGGGGGGGGGGGGGGGGGGGGGGGGGTCGTACTTGGGGTCGTACTTTCCTCAGACTTTAAGAGGAAGGCAGTTGGCCTTGTTTTTGGTTCTTGAAGACTTTTATCCTTTAAGAGACCTGAACACATAAAGATATTTTATCTGGATACTTAAGAAAAGTTCAGCTTCACACTTGTTCTCTTTCATTCAAGACGTTCAGTGAAAAATATCCAAGAATAAATGAGTTCCATGTCCAAAATCAGATGTTTTCATAGTGACTGGGGGATAAGACGACC
Source organism: Cololabis saira (assembly GCF_033807715.1). Classification (NCBI taxonomy): domain Eukaryota; kingdom Metazoa; phylum Chordata; class Actinopteri; order Beloniformes; family Belonidae; genus Cololabis; species Cololabis saira. The sequence continues at coordinate 30,561,555 of NC_084608.1, forward strand.
CTGACAGACGTAGACGTTAACGAAGCCTGAATGTAACGTTATGTTCCCTGCAGATCCAAACAAAGTCTGCAGATTCATCAGATGTGTTCAGTCTGGCTTTAAATCGGACTTTATTACAACTGACATCATATTTTCTCTCATCACAGATTTGTCAATTGTTGGCTCTCAGAGACTCACTGTGAAGTTGTTGCGTCCGCTCTGAAGTCCAACCCCTCCCATCTGACAGAACTGGACCTGAGTCTGAACCAGGACCTGCAGGATTCAGGAGTGAAGTTTCTGTCTGGTGGACTGGAGAGTCCAAACTGTAGACTGGAGACTCTGAGGTCAGTCCACTGGAGATGTTTCCACATTTATCCACTTATCATCCTCCAAAGATGTGACAAAACTACTTTAATCCAAAACATTTTCATGAAATATTTAATATCTGATATAAAGTGTTTTGACAAGTACCTGAGTTGTATATTGTGTGTGTGTGTGTGTGTGTGTGTGTGTGTGTGTTTCATCTTAATTTTAGTCAGTGATTGAGTATCAGACTAACAGAGATCCTCAGGATGTTTATGGCGACCTCTTATACAGTATATGCATGCCCCTACATATTGTTTACGTTCTCTCGACACAGTGTATCATGGAAAGCACCCCCCTCACCACTGCACCTTATATGCTCGAGCTGAGTGGCCGTCTCTGGCATCACGCCGCCTCACACATGGGCATATTTTCACATATATATCTATCTTGGCTCTGCTCCCCCATTATTTATGTAATTATTTCTCCAAATCACAAAGCAATTACTACTTACGTTCCAACAAGTTTTATTTATTAAACATCCCCAGGGTTGATTCTGAATGTGGTAAGCAGCGGTTTAAGTACACTGCGCCTGCTGCTTCAACTGCGTTGCAGAAAACTCTGAAGTTAAAGGAGCTCATCAACCTGATCTCTGAAAACTCGTGTGAGAGAAATTGAAGCAGCTTCATACCACACTTGTTCCTGTTTTAATGACAATCCGGAGCCGTCGTCCTCTTGCTTTTATTTTGTAATGTGTTTCAAGCTGCTGTGTGATTCCTGTGTGTCCTGTTATTGCTGCAACTTTTCTATGCTCCTGTCTGTCTTGGCCAGGCTTCCCTTGGAAAAGAGGTTGTTGTGTCTCAACGGGGTTGACCTGATTATACAAGGGCAATAAATACATTTAAAGGTGAACATGTCAGAGGAACAACTGGGAACCAACATCATGGATATAATCTAACAATAACTTTAAAACCTGTTTTATAAAGTCCAGATACCAGTGATGACCCACATGAACCTGATGACAAAGTTGATAGTTGAAGGAAAATATCTGTGATTAGAGTTCATCAACATGTTTTATTCTTTATTCAGGTTGAAGAACTGCAGTTTGTCAGAGATCAGCTGTTCTTCTCTGGTCTCAGCTCTGAAGTCCAACCCCTCCAACCTGAAACATCTGGACCTGAGCTGGAACCAGCTGCAGGATTCAGGAGTGAAAGATCTTTGTGATTTCCTGGAGAGTCCAGACTGCAGACTGGAGACTCTGAGGTCAGACATGTTTCAGTTTTGTGTTCAGATGAATCTGATGTGAAAGTTGTGTTGACACTAACCTGCAGTTAGTGCAGTCTTCTTAAACTTCCTCTTCTGATTCATGACATAAAAACTAAACATGTGAATGTGTCAGACAGGAACAACTAGGAGACTGAAGAACCAGAGATGTGTCTGAACCTGGAATAAAACATCTGAACAAACAAGAATTAACTGGGAAAAATAAGAAAATTAAATTTGTTACAACATTTAAATAGGTAATAGAGGACATATGTAATTAACAATTACTATTTTATCTTGAAAATGTAAATTATATCTGGATCTTAAAGTCTTTTTAAGAAACAAAACGAAAAAAAAAGTTCCCAGATTGATCCAGGATTACATATTGTATTCCAGATTTCATCTCCAGCTCCAGCTTTTTCAAATGTTTTCCACGGTTGGATTAGTTTCATCATTGATCATCTTGATCTACTTTTTCTGGGACAGTTGGGAGGTTTGTTGTTTGTTGTCCAGGATGTGTGAGAAAGGCTTGACATATCCTCCTGAGTTCATCCTGGATGATTCCGCTGCAGGAAGACGATCCAGGATGAGCAGGTGCAGCTATGTGAAGCCAGGTTGAACTAATCCTGGTACGTGCACGTTGACGTCTGTATTAAGCAGACCGTGAGGTCGGTCCCAGATGTCCTGATTCAGAAATGGAGGACGAGTGTTGCTGATGTTTCACCGAGTGAACAACAGTTTCTAATGGAAACGTACCAGGGGCTTAAACAGCTGATATGTTCAGAAATGTCCTCCAGACGCTGTTAATAAACTCAGAGGGTCTGACAGACAATAGTGGACAGACTGAATGTGTAGTAGTCCGACATATGAGCTGTAGAGCTCATTTCCCTGAGTATTCCCACTGAATAACTTGTTACTGTGGCTGAAATCAGTCAAACCAACGTTTCATTTCAACAAATACAAGTTTACCAAATATAAAACTCTCACCATGGAAAACATCTCTTTCTAGGTTTTTAATATAATGTCTTAATAAGTCTGTTAAGATAATTTCATCCAGGTGACAGCAAGACATATGGTGCAACAGATAATGTCCTTTTATGGTTTTCAGAGTGTAAAACTAAATATAAATACACATGTTGAAGTAAGAAAAGTGAAGTAAAGCTGCCATCAACTTTTTTAATTCTCATCTATATAAAACTTTTTTATTACATGAAATATTAAACATCAGAGGCCTCATTTATAAAAGAGTGTGTAGGATTCATACTAAAAGTGCACGTAAACCCAAAAGCCGAAAATGGCGGACGCAAAAAAAAATCTGGATTTATAAAACCGTGTGCACGCACATCTGCACGCAATGTTCGCTTTATAAATCACAGTCCAGCTGGAAGGTTGAATTCGCCTCATATCCCGCCCTCTACACGCCCACTTCATACCATAAATGGTCTATGCAAACTACTTTATGACTGTATTTGCATATAAATGGTCTTCTGCCCAGGAGTCCTACCTCGGCAGAACATACTACCGTACGATCCCCATTTGTTTTATCTCAGTTTGTTTTCTTTCAAAGGATTTTTCATGCAAATAGACGATTTAACAGCAGGAAGTCAGAATGGGTTTCCACATAGATCCATGTGTACGAGGCTTCGGCGGAGAAAAAAACCTGTCAAATCATGCTTCCACATGGATGGATGGATGGATGGATGGATGGATGGATGGATGGATGGATGGATGGATGGATGGATGGATGGATGGATGGATGGATGGATGGATGGATGGATGGATGGATGGATGGATGGATGGATGGATGGATGGATGGATGGATGGATGGATGGATGGATGGATGGATGGATGGATAGATGGATAGATGGATAGATGGATAGATGGATAGATGGATAGATGGATAGATGGATAGATGGATAGATGGATAGATAGATAGATAGATAGATAGATAGATAGAAACAACCACACTTCCACTCAGACAATAAAAGCACATTCATATTAAAATAAACATGAAATATAAGGTTTAAAAATAGCATATAAAGTGCAAACTAAAATATAGTCCAGTTGTGGCAGAGGTGAGTGTGTGAGTGTGTGTGTGTCACTGAGTTCAGGAGGAGTTAAACAGTCTTATTGTTGTGGGGACGAAGGATCTTCTGAATCGCTCCGTTCTGCAGCGCAGTGAGCGGAGCCGACCACTGCAGCTGCAGCTCCTACCTGCAAATGCAGGTAGGTGGCTTGCGCAGCTTTCAAGCCCTGTTTTGTGCGCAAGCAAGCTTTATAAGTGAGGCCCTAGTTCATCATGTTTTTTGTCTCTGACATTCAAACAAAAGTTTTCTCTTTATACATATGAATGAGTTGACATTTGTCCCAGAATTCCTCCTGATATGTTTGTTTGTGTGGAAACTTGAATCATTTGGCTGCACAACATGAGTTTGTATGGATGGATCTGCTGGTGGAGCTGCAGAGCTGCAGAGCTGAAGTCACTACGTCTTTATTGGAGCAGCAGCATGATGTCATGAATATTGATGAAGCTCTTTTTCACTGGTTCTGTTGGACTGTTGGAACCTGCATCCTGGTGGCTTCAGTTCACATCTTTTATTCTTTATTCAGTTTGGACTTCTGCAGGTTGTCAGAGACCAGCTGTTCTTCTCTGGTCTCAGCTCTGAAGTCCAACCGCTCCCATCTGAAACATCTGGACCTGAGATCCAACAACCTCAAGGATGCAGATGTGGAGCAGCTGTCTGATCTGGTGGAGAGTCCAGACTACCAGCTGCAGACTCTCAGGTCAGTGGAGGTTGGAGTCGGTCATGCTGCTTCCAGCAGTTTTCTACTAAAACCAGTTGCTATCAGAGCAAAGATCCAGTGTTTCCAGTTCTACAGCTTTTCAGCGGCTGCTTTCCTCATGAAGGTGTGAGAGGAGGATGATGACAGGCTTCAGGATCAGATGATCCAGATGTGTGTTGTAGACTAGTGTTGTGCTGGTGTCCATGTGTCCAGAAATAAAGGTGTATTCCAGCTGACAACCTTCCAGGATGTACAGACACACAGCTGCTCCACTGCAGCTCTGAACACTCTGAAGGAACCCAGAATGGAAAATCCACCAATAACCTCGTCCATGTGGCCGTTCCACAAGGAATAAAAACAGGAACTTAACAATGGAATTTTTGAACAAAAAACATTTTTTCAAATAATAGTCATATTTTTGGCGCAACGTTAAATAAAAAATGTAAATCTAATAACTGCAGTGGTAATATAATAATAAATAGGACTGAATTTCATACAAAAATTTAATATTTTTGCAGTTTTGTGCAGTTAGTTCATCATAAATAGGTTCAGTTGATGGAATAGTCATCGTATTAGTTCAAGGTTACGAACTCTGCAGCACTCTCTGTAATTATGGTTGTTGAGCCAATTTGAGAATTATTGTTCCACTAAACCTTTATGATATTATCACTCTCCAGTGATCAAGTTCGAAGTTTCAAAATAAAAGTCCAACTCATGTGCAATAAAAAAAAACATGCAATAAAATACATGCAACACTACATGCTAAAATCATAAATACCATAAATCTAAAACATAATGTACACTACAACCATAAAATACAACTACATTTCACTTGCTTGACACAGATATGCAAACTTATAATTTCATCTCAGTGTTTTGGATGTTGCATTGACAAATGAATTTACTGTTTAATTTAAAACATTTAATTCGTAGTTTCTCAGGAAAGCTGTTTATTTTCTTCAGTCTTCCATTTAAAACTTAAATAACAGGAATTATGATGGAACTATAACATCCAACACAGAACATGAAAACTCATCCACAAAAGTTCACAGAATGACATCGACTGAATGTTCCAAGTATTGACTGATCTTGTTCAGGAGGAGATTCCGTCATTCTTGATCAGATCTCTGGAGGAAGGTGTTGAACTCCAGGCTGGTTTCCAGCATCCTCAACCATGGCAGGTAAAGCGTTTGCTCTGGATTGAACATCAGCTTCAAGAAGAAACCCAGGTTCCTCATCAGGAACGACGGGTTTGATAACAGACCCAGAAGCAGCTTCAGCATCAGACAGAGCAGCCAGATCAGTGTGAGCAGAGGTGCATGCTGGGACGCTCTGCGCATCTCTGCCTCACTGATAATTATTTACATGCTGACATTCATTAGAGTCACGATGGTTTTACTGTTTCCATAAACTAATATTTTTGAAGTCTTGTTATTTCAGGTATAACTATAAAATTATCTCCAGATGTCATGGGTTTGGTGTCAAATAAAACAACAGTCTCATCTGTTTTTATCTGCAGAATAAAATGAACCAAACAGAGGACGGTGGACCAGGTGGACGTTCTTGGTTCTTCTTCATCGTCTGTTTTTTCACTGCAGTGGTGGCTGGCCACCAGCAGAAGTGACACACTACTGCCACCTAGTGGTCCTGAGCAGGACTTTGCTGAGCCAGCGGATCCTCCCAGGTCCAGCCCTGTAATGGACACACGACGGCTGAAAAGAAGGAGGATCTGGTCGGTACCGTTACCTTCCAGCCTTCCAGCTTTTATCCTGAACGGATGCTGATGGAAACCCACTCATCTGACTGTATTTGGCCTCCAACTCAAGACGCTTTCTGTTTCCAGGGTGTAATGTGTCTCTCCAGTCCAGTTGTGTCTTAATCTTGTTTGTTTTCTTGTTTTCTCTTCAGACAGATAAGATGGATATTTGATACCAAATATAACCATGTATCTTTAACATATGAATTAACTGTAGTTGTCAACTTATTTTAAATGTGGGCGTGTTTTTATTTCCCAGAGAAATATATTCTATCATACAAAGACCTCATAGTTCCTTCCTGCAGCTCGCAAAAGAGCCTGTTGCTCAACAAGATGTTTTTTCTGTTAAGTTTTAAGAAAAAAAACAGCAAATGAAAGTTCTTAATAGGGAAGTCTTGTATTTGTAAAGTGAATTTTTGCTGGTAATTCCTCCCCAAGAAAAAGTAGGTTTTTGTTTGTAGGTTGCAGGTTGATGCAGCCCAACGGAGTCAATGTCAAAGTTTTCTTTTAACAACTGCCTTCATATATATTCATGGTCACTACTGTTACCTGATTAAAGCTTTCAAAGTGAGATTTATTCACCTTTCCATTTTGCAGCAGATGTTAGATTATGGTGCGTGGGTTTGTGTGAGAATGTGTGTGTCCTCACTTTGACATTCTGATCCAACATATTTTATTAACAGATGAATTCCTGATTCCGTCCGAAGTCACTGATGTAAAAAAAGAAAAGACAAGACAGTGATGGTGCAGTGTGTGTAGTGTGTGTAGTGTGGTGATCAATGCAGTGTTTATGTGTCACTGTCATGAATGAATGAATGTGTTGCAATAAAAGTACAGACAGAAACAAGGTGGAGCACTTCCTGCCCAGTCGTGTGTCTGTGTGCATGTGTTTGTGCACGTGTGTGTGTCTGTGTGCCTGCGTGTGTGCGTGTCTGAAGAAATGTATGGTGGTCCTTCATGAAGATGGTTTCCTTGGCGATAGTTTGGGCTATGAGAATCTTATTCTTAGTTGTGTCCAGATTTTAATCTGATCAATCTCCTAACAGACAAACTGAGGGAGATGACGGGTCGAAGCAGCCCAAGAAACCAGTTCCAGTTTCACTGACTATTTTTACAGACTTGAGTCCAGAAATCAGGTTTGGTATGGTTTCATCTGAAAAACGATGATTTTGTTCATTTTATAGAGGGTTTTCTTTGCGTTAGATTTCTGTTGCTGCAGGTGCAAGATCTAGGTTTGATGATCTGATTGAGAATTCAGCTTCAATCGATGATTTCTGTGGTAGATATTCCAGAAACTGACTGTTCCTGACGTCGTACCCCTGGACCGGAGAGTAAAAACGACGCCAGACTGTTGGAGTAAATACGTGCTTTAGTGACCCGTACCAGCCCACGTGCAAAAGTTGATTGGTTTTTTGTCTCTTATGAAGTCGGAGTATTTTGTAAGAAATTGTAAAAGATGAATTTGTGATCTTCACAACCAACACCAGGAGGGCCAAGATGGTCACTGCCCGCCGTTAAGACAGCAACGGATTCTTTCCTGATGATTTTGCTCTTGTTCTTTCTCCCAGAATCCAAAGCGTGGCTCTTTTGACAAGAGGTTCTATGAAAGTCATCCGGAGCCGTTGTAAACCGTTTTTTTTTATTTTTGACATCAAACTAAAGAAATAAACCGACTTTAGGGAGAGATGAATATCTTCTCATCGTTAACAAACAGATACATTAAAACTCCTCAGTTCTGACGTACCTGTATCAGGTTTAATCAAACACAGGAAAAGACACCTCCGGAGGTTGTTGGGACATGTGTTACAACCTGTGTAGCTGTGAAACACTAATGTTTCATTTCTGTCAAACCAGTCCCACCCTGTCTCAGAGAGTTTGAGGACGTTTGATACTCAGACGTGAATCAGAAGAGAAACAGGAGGATTCAAAGCAGATGGAAATAACTAAGGTTGTTTCTCCGCATTCGAAAGATGAGTGAACATCAGACATCAAGTGGGGGGTGAGACGAACAGTTTAGATGGAGAACGGGTCCAGATTTCTGGTACAGGGGTGTTTGGATCAATGCTGCTGTTGGCAAGAATCATGGGAAGTTGAACTTTACTCAATGTTGAATCAAATGTAGGAAGTATTTACACCTAAGCTGGAAGAAAATATGTGTAAGAATACTTAATAACAATAACAAAATAGTTTGTTTAAAGTGCCACAAATTAAACAGAATAAGTTTAAAGCTTTTTTGTTGATCGAAAAATAAAATCCTATAGTTGCTAAAAACAGGTTGCAAATGTTTATTCTTAAAAGATAATTTTTGATGCTGATGTTCAGAAGAGTTACAGATTCTCAAATCTTTGATTCCAGCTTCAGTAACTGAGACTTTTTTAAGCTCCAAGTTTCTATCTTCTTCAGAACTTTAGACTCTTCTCTCTGAGATTTGAATGAGACTTTAACAAAACGTTTCTTTGTAAGTCAGTTTCTCAGTTCAGGGGTTTGTTTACCGAACAACGAAAGAGTTGGCGTTGAGCTAACAAAGTTGTGATGAGCTATATATATTTATACCGTGTCAAATTCCTTCAAACAGATTGTGTCTGGGGTGTGATGGGTCTGCAGAGATGCTTCCTGGCCTTTTCCTGACTCTGGATTGTCCATTGTTTATATAATAATTGCTCGGGGGTTTATGTTTATGTTTATGTTCATGTTCTGGATCTCTGGAAAGCGTCTAGAGACAACATCTGTTGTATTAGACGCTATATAAATAAAATTGAATTGAATTGAATTGAATTGGATGTGTACAAGCACCTGAAGTCCACCGTCATGTCCACGGGGTTTGAGCGTGTTCAGCTCCAGATTGTTGTGACCACACCAGAGCGCCAGCTGTTCCACCTCCTGCCTGCAGACCCTTTGATGACTTATTCCCTAGATTTGGAAATCCTACTTAATTACATTATGCTGTGAAATCTTTGATTAATTGAAGTAACTGTCTAGATCACAAGAAATTGTTTCAGTATCAATGTCAGCAGCTACTGTTATCTTTTAAAAGAGCATGCAATAATCATTTAAAGGAGACCTATTATGGCATTTAATGTATATTTTAAACAGGCCTTGAATGTCTTAAAAACAATCTAAAGCTTGTTTTTTCTACATAAATCAGAAATCCAGCCTGTAGGCCCTGTCACTAGTTTTACCGCTTCTAACCCCTTTTTCTGTGCCTCATTTTTAGGGAAGGGGGGGGTATGATAATGAGGCTCTGTGCTGATTGGCTCCCTGAATGACGTGTAGCAGGGGAGGAGAATAAACCTCGCTCCGCCAGAGCAGCCCGAGCCTGTAAATTATCACAACACTGAATTTTCACAAATGGCAACTTTATTGTTAAAAAAATAAAATATGAGTTGTATATAAATAACATTTATGCACTATTTCAGCCGGATCTGCCCGGCGGATGCTGAACGCTGGTCAGCATCCGCTGCCCGGCGTGGCCCCGGAGCCACGCCGGGCGCGGCTCCGGGGCGCGTTACCGGTGATCAAACCGACAGATTTCGCTGAAAATCTCGGAGGGTGAAGCTAATCCAGTCTGGGACGTACCCCAGAAATCCCTGCTCCCAAAGCAGCCGGGAACCTGGACAATTTAGTCGGACGGACCGCGCTTTGGGAACCAGGCTGGAGCAGCGCGCATCACCGCGGCTTTAACCGGGGAATCTGACCGATTCCGACCGGCCGGGACCGCAGGAACCGGCCTGGACTGGTAGCAGGGACTCCCGGGGACCGACCAGCGGATTTTCAGCCGGATCTGCCCGGCGGATTCTGCGCGACGGGCGCCGCAACCGCACGGCGGGCGCACAGATCGGCTCCGGAGCGCATCCGCGGCGCATCGCCCGTTACTGGTGATCAAACCGACAGATTTCGCTGAAAATCTCGGAGGGTGAAGCTGGTCCAGCCTGGGACAGACCCCCGAGGACCCAGCTCCCAAACCACCCGGGAACCTGGATGATTTAACCCGGATCCGCGGCGCCACGGCGCACGCTCCAGCCAGAGCCAGAGAGCTGGTTGTGGGCGTGGCTACAGCAGCGGAGGCTGAACCTATGGAAATGAGCGCCTATGGTGACGTCACCATAGGCGCAGATTCAGAATGGCTCAAAAAAAGGTCACGTGACACTGGGGGACTCTGAAAAGCGGGGGTCAGAGACCCTGCAGAATTTCATGGTATTTTGTCTCCCCTGTGCTGGCAGGGTGAGGGGAGACCACTTATATATGTTAAAACAAGAAAAAACGTGTTTTTCATAATAGGTCCCCTTTAAGTCTAATCTCAAAATGTGTTATTTGTAATATTGCAATATATTGTGTTTTATCATATGAAACTACATTTATATTCACTTTTGAGGGGGTTGTCCTTTACTTTTAACACTAGATTTTAATCAGAATAACTGTTGTAGCAGTATGCAGACACTAGATGGCTGCAAGAATCCATTTTTCAGCATCTTTGAACTACAGCGCATGCGCAGTCACTGTATTTCTGAGACATCTGCTCTTTCTTTCCTGCCTTTCGGATAAGTTATTTGGATGTTGTTTTTTTTCAATTTCTTGAAAATGTACACATGTACAAAGCAGGAAAAGCCTGTTTTCTTGCAAATGTCCACGTGTTAGTGTACAATTTTGACTTTTACCTTTTTCTTTTGTTAATTTGTTCCCCCATACCCATCACGTATTGACCTTAATATCCTCATACTAGATCTTATTTCGTCTGTGGAAGGCATGTTAATTATCTGGATTTATTTTGCTATCTTAACTTATTCTAACTCCAGATTCACAAAATGACCCTGTTTTTTTCTTGAAGTGTGACAGATACGTGGATCACCGTGCACCACATTAAAACCTTTGAACTCCACCATCAGACCTTTAGCTTTGCAAATCACACAAAACACAATCTGTTTGTCCTGTAGTTGATTAAAACAGTCCAGAAGCTCTTCAGCGGCTCCATGTGGACAATACGTTGCGACTTCAACAGGTCTGTATGCTGGAGTGAGAAACAGAGATTTGGTCAGACCGGCCCAGATGTAGAAGAGGGGATGTTTTTAACCCATGCTTAATCTTGCTGTATGTGCTATATGCTGTCTGTGAGGGATGATGGAGACATTGGGCCTCGTTCAGGAAACGTGGATGGAGTCAGTCAGATCCACAGTAGAAACTGAAATATCCACTGTAGCTCCACCAGACCACCACTTTCAGACTGTTGAACACAGAAGAGTTTATTCATATTTATATAACTTCCTGTTTTTATGAGAAGCTTAAATTGAAACACATATTCTATATCATAATCTCCAGCTTCTTGTAGGAAAAGAAATTGAATGAAATCATAAGGCTACATATTCATCTTTTTTCAGATTTCATATTTATTTACCATTGCATTTAAAGCAGGGTGGACGTTTCTTTTAGGTATAGCATGTGTTTTTAATAGCCAACAAAATTAAGCTACACTCAGTGACAAGAAAACTACACAATAATGTTGGATTCACACATTTTTATGAAACCAGGAATTTTCCAAGTTTATTTATGTGGTTTTACTTTGATAACTGGATACAACTGTATTTTCCCTGGGGATATGTGGAATGTGTTTTTACAGTATTTACAGCTCCTCCGGGCAAACATATGTACAGTTTAATAGGAAATATCTTGTGAAGTGAAATGAAAGCATATGTTTTCAAAACACTTGGATTTGCTTAAAAGTTTAGTCTTGAATTTTTGTTCAAAGAAGACAAAAACTTCTTCTGGCTTCAAGGAAAGAGGGACAGTGGTTTTGAGGGTTCAGTTCATACTATATTATTAACACTCCGAAGTTTCCTGCTCCAGCTAATGATCACTACGCTTCTTCTGCATGGCGACCATCAGTTCTGACATGAGGTCTCCTCCTCCTCCTCCTCCTCCTCCTCCTCCTCCTCCTCCATGCAGTGAAGGTGTAGTCCTCTTTGGCGGAGCAGGAGGCTTCTTCCTCACTGACCCGGGGGGCCGCGCTGCTGCAGCGGGAGGAGGTGGGGGAGGTGGCGGCGGCGGCGGTACTCCAGTTCCTGTGAACACTGGCTCGGGTGGAGGTAAAAATCCTGGATCTGGTGGTGGAGGAGGCAGGGATTCACCAAAGCCCCCAGAAGTAGCCGGTGGAGGAGGAGGTGGTGGTGAACACTTAGCAGGCAGAGGGGGGAGCATGGAACCAAAGCCGGTAGCTGGAGGGGGAGGCGGGAGGAAGTCTGGCGGGTTCTCCATGGAGTCGTCCATGGGTGGAGGCGGTGGTGGGGGAGGGAGGTCGTCCATCGCAGGTGGAGGTGGAGGGAGGTTGCTGGGGAGTTGTTGGTGTGCGACAGCAGGCTTGGTGGCACTCTTGGCGGCCAGTGGAGGTGGTGGAGGAGGGAAGACTGGGTCGGGGGGCGGAGGAGGGAGGAAATCATCTAATGGTGGAGGCGGGACATTTCCAAAGTCCTGGCAAAATAGAATAAAATGTTATGATCAAATATTTACAGAAAGTGGACATGTTGCTTGTCAGAGGATTGGTGTTAGAGGATGTGCCATCAACTCAGTATGAGAGCAAATATGATCCCAAGCTCTCAACCTTTTGAAAGTCCTGCAAACGAACAACTAACCCTGATCTATGTTGTTTTTGGACATCTGTGTAAAACCTTGTTATGTGTACATATGGATCATTTTATCCAAAAATGCATTTTTAAGTCAGAGTGAGTAATGATTTGACCATCAAAACAAAATCAGTCCAGCCTTCAGTACAAAGTTGCATCTGCTCCTGTTTATCTGCGTTTCTTCTTCACGTTGTAGAACCTGCAAGTGGCCACGCAGGAGACGGAGCTTCATCACGTCACTTCTTGGCTCTGATGAAGCATTGTGACAGCACCGTGGTCGACCTGAATGTCAGCTTCCTACCCCCTGCAGGGAAGACAACTCGCAAAGTGGCTCCAGCCTCATACCCCTGCACCCCTGCTTGAGACACATTGTCAAGAAAGTTCCAGCTTCCTACCCCCTGCAGGGAAGACGACTGGCTCCAGTCTCATACAATGCTTGAGACAGATTGTCCCTGCTGAGACAGGCACCGTGGAAGTGGCTTTGACTTCCAGCCCCTGCAGAGACGAGGACTTGATCCACGGAGGATACCATATCATGGACTTCCTGACTCCTCAGGGGGTAGTCCCAAACTGAACGGTCGCATCTGACTGTAAATAGCTTTTAATTGCTCCTTGTCTTTTACCTTTGGGTTGTTGATTCTTAAGGCTGAAATATGCTTCTGCGTCACACCAACGCAGAGCACACGCCGCAGCCGTGACGCCGTGGTGAACCCTTCAGACTTCTCCGTCTCTCCATTTGGTCGCGGTGCAATACCCCCCGCGGCCACTAGTTAGCGATCTTTTTCTGAATGGTTTATCCGACTTTTTCCAGTCACAGTAAATCAAAGAAATAAGGACAACTATTGTGCAAAAAACCAAAACAAAAAAAAAATCACACATAAACGAAGAAAAGAGCGCTGAAAGTTCACTACTGATTCAAACCGGAAATGCATTGCTTCCAAGCGAACCAATCACAGCCCTCTCCGTCTGCGTGTGGTCTACGTCTCCTCGATGCGTAGTTACAATTTTTGGGAGGTGCACGTCAGAGACGGCGTCAGTGACGGCGTGTGGTCTGCATGGACGAAAACCACACGGCGTAGGCACGGCGCCATTTTGACGCAGAAGCATAATTCAGCCTTTACCGTCTGTGCTTTGAACTTTTTGTATAAAAACCCTGTTGCAAAATCACTCTGTGTCAGCATATCAACCCAGACACGCGTCTGAGTAGATCATGCTCACCGCTGGCTGAAATAAAAACTCACTACACCACAAGCGGACTTATGAACTGGTTTTGATAAATTCCTCAACAGCTCTTAGCTGCTGCAGGAACATCGTCATCTCCTCTTGGACTGTTCAAGAGATTAGAAGATCCTATACCATGTTGGACAGACAAGTTCCAGGTCACAGTAGGAGACTCGGCTCCAGGAAGGTGGTTAGGATAATGAAAAACATACATAAACGTCCTCCAAGGCATTCAGGGGATAATCTATCGCACTCTTAAGTAGATGGGCCAAGGATTTACTTCTCCCAGCTCCTTAAATACAACTGTAACCGGTTGTCATGAAGTTTCATGTTATTATGAGTTCATAATATCCATAAAAGTTCCCCGGAAGTATCTTGAAGATGTCTTGTGGTTCCAATGATGAGGAAACTAACTCTGGGGGAATAATGTAGGTTCAGCTTATTTATTGTTGTTGAGTAAAGCTCTGTTTTCCAGAGCAGCTGTAACATAAATTTCTTTGCGCTTCACATGGTGAATACTGGATTTTTGTCAAAGCTGGAAATGTCGAAGTGAAACGATCTATTTCCCACGATGTTTCAGAAGAAACCTTTCTAAGACTCTATGGTCAAGTGTCAGTTCCTCTACGAGAGACTATGAATAAATATTGATCCCTCAAGAGAACCACAGGTATTTGGTAATTTTGTACTTCCCTCTTCACAGAACACAAAAGGATTGATTTGGGATCATATTTGTTTCACTGAAGTCCACCTTTAAGATCAGTTTACCTGAGGGCCAGTCCCTGGCTGGGGTTTGGTAGCGTGACCGTTGGCCTGAGTTGGTGCTTTTGCTGAAAAAGAGAACAGAAACATGAAACACCTGCGAGACGTTTCCTTTCAAAGAATATATTTGTTACTACTCTCATCACATCTGGGTAGTTTCACATGAGTCAAAGAAAGACCTCACTACCTTTGATTGTAGGTGAGGGTGTCGATGGATTGGAGCTTGTCGGAGTGTTGCGGTTTGACCAAACAGAGCTGCTGACGGCCGCCTTCTTCTCTGCTGTTTTGTAGTTTTCGTACAGTGAGGCGCCGTACTGAAAGCAGAAGAAACGCACCACAGAGCTCAAATTAAATTAATCTGGGTCAGGGGACACTAGAATGTGTTATGAAAGGCAGAGATGCTAAATTCACCTTTGCAATCCTTATTCCAGTCACCCAAAGGTTCATGCTCCATTCATCGTCGCAGCAAAGATACTTAATGTACTGGGATTCTTTTTGAATCTGGGGATGCTGTAGAGACAAACAGTTCGGTTTGTTACCAACAAATTACATGGTCTGAATTTAAGAGAGACGGCTCCAGCTCCTTCGGGAAGATACAAAGGCATTCCCGGCCATTCTCTACCGATAAACCCAGAAACACCTCCCCAGACGGGTGAACCACCTCGATAAGCTCCTCTCCAGGAGCAGTGACTCTGGGACTAGAGTCCAGTCCAAGTCCCTTCCAGGTCACTAGACTTGTCTCCCCATCTCTAAAGGGGGAGTCAGCCACCCTGTGGAGGAAACTCACTTCAGGTGCTTGAAACCACAATCCAGGGGCCTCATTTATAAAATAGTGCGTAGGATTCATACTAAAAGTGTACGTGCGCTCAAAGATGAAAATGGCGTGCGCACAAAAAAAATCCTGATTTATAAAACCGTGTGCACGCACACTTGCACGCAATGTTCTCTTTATAAATCACAGTCCAGCTGGAAGGTTGCGCACGTGAATTCGCCTCATATCCCGCCCTCTACACGCCCACTTTTTACCATAAATGGTCAATGCAAACTACTTGATGACTGTGTTTGCATATGAATGAGCCTGCTGAGCATGCGCAGCGGCTCCTGCAACCTGTTTCTGCTGCGCGTCGGGATGAATGAGACGTGTCGAGCCGGAGTTCTGCCGAGGTGTCCTACCTCAGACGAAAATACGATCCCCGTTTCTTTTATCTCAGTTCCTTTTTTTTCAAAGGCTTTTTCATTAGAGGTGGGTGCAATTCATCGATGTGTCGATGCATCGCGATGCGTCACGTGACGATTTGGAATCGAATAAGCTGCTGAATCATTTCATTTTCAAGAATGCACATTTCTTATTGTTCACTTGAAATATGGCAGATATGTTTACACTAAATAAATTTGATGGAAGTACATATCTTGTTTACTTGAATTAATGAACTCATTAAATCCAGGGCTTGACCGTTTTCAGTGTTTTCCACCAATAGAGGGCGCTCTCATGCAAGTGCAGCTTTCCCTGGTCAAAGTTAAGTAAGTCAAAGAGCAAATGTTTACATAGTCATAAAATAAATTATTTTGTGTCTTTGAAAAATACATGTCAAATGTTCAAAAAACCTTGTTATTTACTTAATCAGTGTTGTTAGAGGAACTGAGTTAATTGATTGGCTATTTATTTACAAATGTAGCCACAGATGAAGACAAAATCAATCTTGTATGGAAAAAAGCATTAAAAATCACAATAATCGAAGAATCGTGGCACCAATAATCGAATCGAATCGACAATCGTTATAATCGAAGAACCGAAGCTCCAATAATCAAAATCGAATCGAATCGTGAGGTACCCTTGTTTGCACACCCCTATTTTTCATGCAAATAGACGATTTAACAGCAGGAAGTCAGAATGTGCTTCAAAATAGATCTATGTGTACGCCGCTTCGGCGGAAGAAAATACCCCGTCAGATCACGCTTCCACATAGACATCAACATTTATCTATGTGGAAGCGTGATTTGACGTTTTTTTTCTTCCACCGACGCGTCGTACACATAGATCTATGTGAAGCACATTCTGACTTCCTGCTGTTAAATCGTCTATTTGCATGAAAAAGCCTTTGAAAAAAAAGAAACTGAGATAAAAGAAAGGAGGATCGTACGGTAGTATTTTCTGCCAAGGTAGGACAACTCGGCAGAACACCGGCTTGGGTGTACATGGATCTATAAGTCTGATATGTGATTACATTAAAGGTATGACATGAATCTGGCTTCATTTCACCACCTCACCACCTGCGTCGCCAGTTCCCCAGATCTTCAAAATGTTCGTGCGCGAGGGTCAGGGTTGGCGTGAAGATACACACATTTTTCAGTTTTTTTAAAATCCCAACCTTTGCGTAGAAGGTGGCGTGCGCATCTTTCAAGCCCTGTTTTGTGCGCACGCAAGCTTTATAAATGAGGCCCCAGTTCTTTTGCCATATTGATCACTAAACTGAATGTCTTTGTATTTTAATTTCTGTCAAAAAAGTAAATAAAAAGAAAATTGTGTGAGTTTTTAGCAACTTGTGACAGTATCACCTCATGTGGTTTATAAAGTTTAGCAACTGCAGCGTTTCCAGTTTTGGTACCTTTACATGAACACCACAATGACAACTTGTGCTTTTGGTAAAATGGGTAACCAGAGGATAGGTGTTGCATTATTTAAGACAAATAGGAAAAATATAAGGCTTGTTCTAGTTCTGCACTGAAATCTGAGGCGAAACATCTGTAAGAATCAAGAGAAGTCCACCTGTCTAAATGTATGTAATTCATATGTTCAGGGCTTTGGTCAGTGGTTGCTGATTAAAGTGCTTTATAAATAAAGTTGGCTTGACTTCGCCAGTCATGCAGAAACAATATCAAAGAAGAGAGCAAGTGGGGAGAGATAAAGTAGTTTGTTACATTCTTATGTTTAACTTTTTGTTGCAAAGAAAATTGGGGGCAACGCCACACTAAATGTGTTCTTTTTAAAATGCCTCCGAGCATTGTGTCATTTATGCACATGAATATTCAGAGGAAGCTAAAATCTACTGACTCTGCCTCTGAGCGGCTGTATATAATTCAATTACTTACTAATTTTAACACTTTTAACACTTAAGTTCATTAAATGACTGTTAAAGGGCATCGGGTGAAAGTCTGAGAAGCCACAGGGAGATTTTGAGCTGAGGGATAAAGGTCAGCGTCTTTTAAAGGGATTTTGTATATTCATTTCCTCTTCCACAGTTCTGTCAGCATTTATGAAAACGAGGAGGAACAAGAAAACTGTAAAACTTGCAGCCAAGGCCAAGAGTGATGATCTCCTTTACGTGCCAGAAGATGCCAACTCTCACCGCAGGAATATTTGCTTAAATTGATATTGATTTCTCAGTTTTCTCCTTAAAGAGGAAGCAGAGTTTTCATTTAAAGACAAATGATCAGATTGTGCACAAAATAAATTGTATTAGAAACCACCTGCAGCAGCTTCTCACAACGTTTAAAGATGAAGCTAAAACTGCTGCGCCGTCAGTCTTGAGTTGTTGCAGTTTTTAGCAGCTCATAACACCCCGGCTGTCCATCAAGGACAATCTGTCAAACACGCCCAAATGTAACACGTTTAATGCTTAAAACAGCTTCACTATTATTAAATTCATATCATTGTTATCAAGTGTTCATCTTCAACAAGCTGACTCCCAAACCACAGGACGCTGGTCTTCTGCAGCATCCACTCTGGGAGGTGTTTGTTACTGAAATCTTTACTTCAGCTGTTTTTGCTCTACTCCTCAATATCTAGTCTAATGTTCAGTGTTCGTTCTAATGTTTCCCCAAGAAAATGAAGGACGCAGACTTTCACATCCACATTACCAGACACAATTCTTGCTTTTGTCATGTCCGCGTTACTGAATCTTGCATACATACTGTAAGTACCTCCCCATTGCTGCTATCCTCACTTTAATTCATCTTAAATAAATGCATGTACATTGTTTAAAAGAAATGTTGGCAACCACAGCTAAACTCATTGAGACAGTCTCCTTTCAGTTCTTCAAATTAAACTATTTACAGCAAATTCCCAGTAAAGCAAACAGCTGCATAGCCGGCCACACGCAAATAGCCACTCGGCAATATTCAGTTCTGCATTAAAATCTTTGGTAATGTAAGATAAAGGCTTTTTTCAGCATCCAAGGGGAAGTTGCAGCTTATCAAATGTAGAAGAAGAGGCATGAAGCTGTGAGACGTCGATAAGTGGACTTACTTTCAGAACAAAGCAGAAGTCGGTCGGGGCCTTGTATTTGTTTAAGTCTTTGGCGAAGTAGACGTTCAAGTTGTCGAACTGGACGAAGCAGACGAGGTCACGGGATGACTGGAAAGATAGAAAGGAGGACTTCATTAGAACATTATCTTTTTCTTTCTCATTTTCTAGTACACTGAACCTAATATGAAGATCAGTGGTGTGGTGGGGTTTAATGTCCTCTACCACCGGCATGTTTAGGAGACGGAGCTGCCAAGAGATCTGAGATATGTGATGTAGGTTCTGCAGGGAGGAAAAGTTGTATTGAGAAGCTTGAAACAAGAGAGGACCTGATAAGCCGGGAAGACCATATTAGAAAAACAGAGGGCTAGCGAAACATGACAGGTATTTCATCAAGCTTTTAAGTTGACAGAGAAAAATCTGATTATATCTGCAGGGTTTTCATATCTCACTGCTTCTGACTCTGTGTGTCATCTCCCCCCACTGACCTTGGTCTTCCCTTTGGGAACGTAATAAATTCCCGAAGCTCTGAGCTGGAAGAGCCGCTGTTTCCAGGACTTCTTGCCATCTTCTTTGAGGTGCAGGACTCCCTCGAGATCAGGAACGATGATGGACGTCCCGCAGAAGTTCTCCTGCACAGGTGACGGAGTGATGCAAGGGGTCGCTTAAAGATGACATTTCACTCAGACTGTGTGTGTGTGTGCAACTATTTACCTGTATTAATATTTCCTTATCTTTCTCTTTTATGTCTTTGAGAGCTTTCTTATCCTTCTTCCAGAGATAAAAGTTCTGCAAGAATTGAATAAAGTTAAGAAAGATTTTGTAACAAGATGTCTGTGATTGTTATTCATCATACTGGATTCTTGGTTTATTCATCACTTTAGTGGAGAGTAAAATAAGTTTGATGCCTTGTTTCCATATTCACGTGTGCTCCTATGAAGAATACAAATATAAAACCGTATATCCAAAGGTGCAACGATGTCGACAAATTTAATTGTCGACTATTGTCGGCAAAAAAAACTAAGAGAAAGACATCCTTTCCATCTCAGCTGAGAACTGCATACGTTCAGCCGCTGTTGTCACCACGCGGGTTTTTCAGCAGAACCTTTCCATCTCTAAGAGTTGCACATGTGCACTAGAATACAGCGCCAGGTAAACAATATGGCGGAGACTGACAGTAAAGTTCATTAAAAGATGTATTTTTGGATTAAGTGTCCATCTTTAATGTGATTCATATATATTAAGTGCATCATTTAAACTCATGCAAAATGTAAAAGCTCAGAGCTAAATAATAGCCATTGAATAATTTTGAGAGTCAATCCGATTAGTTGACGGATTGTTGACTTTACTTGACTTGACTAGTTTTGACTAGCGTTCTTACTGCACCACCTTAGGTTGATATTAGTCTAGTAATCACTGTCGTCTCCTGTTGCCACATTTTCCTAAACATTTCTGTTTGAACGGGTGTCATCCAGAAGCCATTTATTCCTGTGGGAATATCTGAAATATCCCAAAAGTCTACAAAATGCTGCCTTCTGAATCTTTACTGCTTTAAGAAAGATGCTCAAGTTGAAACATCTAAACTTTTGTGTAGATTTTGGAGACTTGAAAGTCTAAAAAAATAATTAGCGATCAGATGAATGAATGAATGTTTGATGAATATTTTAATCATTGAATATGTTCGGATGTTAATTAGTATATTATAATTAGTATAATTTAGCTACAGTCCATACTTAAAGGCCACACCCCCGGTACGCTGATATCTTCACTTGCCGTCGACTATTTCTTGTCAAGTTTTGGTTATAATAGAGCTTAATGTGCAAATTCAACAAAACAAGATGAAATAAAAAGCTAGAATTAGCTTTGCCTCCTTGTTCCAGTCCTGTGTAAGCAACTTTATTTCCACATGTTGGAAACTGAGGCACAAACTGATCAATAATCAGAATTCGAGCCCTTGTTTTCACCAAAGGAAAAAGCCCAGAGGGAAAGTTGGAAACCTCAAATGTTAAAAATATAAATTAATAGAGATGTGCTGTAAAAACCAGATCTGCCTTTTGTTGGAGAAAGTGATGGAGTCCTTTAAAAATGAGCATATCTCACTGCTTTTCCAACCCGCCTATTTGTCTGTGCCAACAGACCAAACCCATGAAATGCTCTGAGATTGTAAAGGGTTCCGTTATAACAACAAACATGCCAAAATCGCTGTCCGACTTTTGCCTAAAGCCGTTTTGCCGGATGTTCTACATTGAGGACATTAAAATGAAGGGTCAGTCTACACGGCGGAAGAATATTTTATAATTCCCAAATGAGAGGAGATATTGAACCGTTGAGATATCCCAGCTCTGAACAGTTAATATACAGTACCTGTTACTGTATTCAGAGAGGTGAAGCTGGTGTGTGCTGATGTTAAAAGGAGACTAACCTGTGGATTTTTGAAAACCTCAAATTTTTCTTTCCTCTCCTGAAAGAGGACTTTGTTGTCACTGTCTCTTATCCACGCTAGGAGCGGCTCCACAAGGTTTTCGTGGTCTTCAAACGTCCGTTCTGCCGAAAGAAAATAGAGTTATATTAAGAACTACCTATGGAAGCGAAAAACTTGCCTTCCAGCTAAATTATGTTAGTATCTTTTACATCCTTCTTATCCTTTATTATTATATTTGTAACAAATACACTGCTGCTCTGAAATAAGTCCAAAACTTCTTACTATTAAATTACAGTACAATGTAAATAAAGACATTTTATTTTAAATGTATAAACAAATGGAGACTGAATCTAATTCGTGCTACATATTAAAAGTCACTGATGATAATAATAATACATGAGGTTCTTGCTTTCAGTATAAAGTAAGTAATGGATTATTATACGATTCTCATCTTGTTTAATGAAGTTTGTACGGTAGCTTTTACACTGGAAAAATGAAAGAGGACAGTAGAGACCACAAGGGAAGAAAAGAACAAAAAAGGCAGAAATGAGGAACCGATGAAAGAATCCACCTTCTTCAGCAAAATTGTACTTCCATATGGGTAGCCCCAACAAACTTCCCACCCATCTGTCAACATTTATATATATATATATATATATATATATATATATATATATATATATATATATATATATATATATATATATATATATATATATATATATATATATATATATATATATATATATATATATATATATATATATATATATATATATATATATATATATATATACATACACACACGTATTTTCTGGACTATAAGCCGCACCTGCATACAAGCCGCATCCGCTCTATTTAAAAAAAAAAAGATATACAAGCCGCAGATATTTATGTTGTTATATTAGATATTCACTACATGTACAGAAGGATTTTGAACTGTAAATGATGTACATGTTTGTACCTAAATAGATCCTTTCCTAACAGTGTCTTTTAATACGGCAGCAACTTTGCTGATTAAAACAGGACAGAACCAAGAGAAAATAACCGGTATTTATTTATCTATTTGAAATCTGCTTCTATACTTCTATCTGCTAAAGAAGAAGTAGTGTATTCTTCTTTGCATTTATTTTGTCTTAGTTTTAATTCTAATTCTGGTTAGAGCGCCCCGAGCGGTGGAAGAAAAATTCACAGAATAGAACCTTTGTATAAGCCGCATGGTTCAAAACCTATGAAAAAAGTAGCGGCTTATAGTCCAGAAAATACGGTATATATAAAAATATGTAGATCTGCAGTGTTGATAAAAGAGCAAAAGACAAAACTGGTCATGACTGGGGACGGTCTGGCATGTCATTTGTCCCACTAGAGGTGTGCTTGGTTGTATCGTACTCAGGTGGCCGGCATCTGGGCTGTTTTCTAAATTGCGTTATTGGACACTTACTGTACACTTGAGTGCAAAAGTGCATTCCCACTGACGATTCTCTTCTTGAAAAGTACACTGCAATAACCCGGATGGTTCACTCACATCGGTCAGAAAACCTTCTGGAGACGTAGCTCTCTTGTAGAAGTAGTGTAGCTAGTATTTGCTAAGTTTTCAGTTTAGAATAGGATTGCAGTCTATCTTTGGTGTCAATGATCACAAAAAGAAATAAGAAATTTGAAAAATCAAAGGAAAGTTTACCAATCATCATTTCAGGTAACAGCACAATAGCACATGTACTGTTTATTGGGAGAGTACTCATTCGTATTTTTGAGTGTAACCACTAAAGTTTGTATAACCTGATTTAATATCTAAAAATTGATTAGTTGCCAACTATAAAGTAGCTACTGTAAGCAGGAGAATATGATGTACTTTAATATGTTAACATTCAAACCACGTAGCATGCATACATACATACATACGTACATACATACGTACATACGTACAGACGTACAGACGTTTTCTTTACTATTTTATTGTTATTTTATTTCTGTTGTTATCATTAAGTCCAATTTAATTTTTACAAGTTACACCAATACCTGATAATCTGCCTGAATGGGTCCAGTACAATAAAGAAGTCTCAGTATAAGTCATGTAACATACATTTTATTAATGTAATATTGAACTGAACTGAATTGTTTTGACCGAGCAGCAACCCAACAGCTCCCAGCTCTCATCAGGGCCGGTTTAAAACAGTAATGTATCCAAGTCATAGTAGTTCTCTTTTTTTTTTTTCCTCAAACCACAAAGGGCCACACCAAAAAGAAAATATTATTCATCGTCACTTCCAAGCAGCTACTGATGTAATGTGTCAGCTAATAACTGGAGCGTAGCCATAATAAGTCTAGTACCTCTTCAAAAGTAAAAAAAACAAGTCCACAAAATCTTTGAATCGGCCGAGTTCAGTTCAAAGTCAGACTCGGGGCTCTAAAATCCTCTGTTTCAAATTGACCCAATTCAGGACAGGATACAAGCCTCTCCATTTCCTCTCCATGACTTTAAAACAGCACGAAATGTTTAAAACACATAAGAGCACTTTCCTCCTCCTTTCTCTGCCCACCCACCACTTAGCATTTCAGATCTCCAACACACAGTGAGCATTTAACTGCAGTTTAGGCACCGTCTCCAATTACAGGTTACCAGCTGAGCCAGAGGTAAACATTACAGAAATTGCTGCCAGGGTTCCAGTCTACAGTCTGGCTATTACAGTCATTAAACAGATGGGGGGACTTTGCTGCCGGAGCAGAAATCCCACGTGTTGCCGTTCAGCTCTGTGGGTGTTTATTGGCCGTCACTTCGCCCAACCTTTTGTTAATAACGATTAAAGGTCACTTGAGCTGTTACCAGTCAGAACACATGTAACACGCACACTGGGGGAATTTTCACACTCTAAAAATTAATTTCTGGAAACATTTTCCACTTCGATGAGGTCGTGTTGTGTAATTTCTGGAATGATTTTCCACTTCGATGAGGTCGTGTTGTGTAGTCAGTCAAAGATGTGATGAGACCTCATCCTCCCCTCGTTGTCATGAGTCAAACCGTCTGCAGAGAGGTTTTGTGTGTATGGTCTGCTAGAAATAGTAATCTGTGAGTCACGGTGCTAATTTGAATAGGGGGCGATGATATGGTTAAAGTGTTGGCCAAAGGGGAACACACAAATATTTAATCATTCTTTCTGCACTTATTCCACAGATAATCATCCGTCCATCTTCTATATGAAGCCATTTCTTTTTCTACTGTTTTAAAAAAATGTAATTACAGTACCCAGAGCTGTTAAAGTAGCCACGTCTGGCAGATATGAACAACCAACACACTTGAGACATTCTTTTTAAAATTAAAGTCAAATGTCCTTCAGAAAGTTCTTCCCGGCCAGCTCTGTTGCAGAAGTTCTCTTAAAATGTGTTTTTCTTTCAATCTTCTGTCCGGTCCGTCCCAATCCGGCTCGATGGGGTTTTCAGTCTGGTTCATAATTTGATCCAGCTAAACAGCCCCCGACCATCATGCTTCCTCCCCCATGTTACATAGTTGACGTCACACACTGACGAACCATCCTTTCCCCTACGCTTCAGCATACAACAATCCACTGGGGGTGGGTCATGGCCCAGGCAAGATTCTCTCCTTTTTTTTTTTCATTCAGATGTCTTAGCAAAAGCTTTCATGCAACTGAAACTTGTATTACAACTTGAGCTGTCAAACCTGCAACTCTTCGCTGCAACTGAAACTCTTAAGTTGTGCTTGGAGCTGTTGTCTTGTCGCCTCAGAAACTTCTGATACTGTTGTGGCTTTGGGTCTGCAGGACCCCTTCCTGTCAGAGCTTCCCACAGTGCTTTTTATACATATACACCCATATGTATGCATATATATATATATATATATATATATATATATATATATATATATATATATATATATATATATATATATATATATATATATATATATATATATATATATATATATATATATATATATATATATATATATATATATATATATATATGCATCGTGGGCCCACAGGGAGTTTGGGTGGATCTATCATGCTTGCAAAATTTCAAGTGATTCAGCCAAAAATGTTCAAGATAATTAAGCCAGATGTTTTTGTTTCTTAAATTATGTCGAGGGTAGGGATTTGTAAATTGTGAATATAAATAAATAGATAAAAGTCAAAGAAAGTGCCAAAGGTTCTAAAAGGGTCTTTGATATTTAAAAAAAAGAATAATAAATTATTCCAAGTTAGGCTATTTATTTTTTATATCATAGGTGCACTTAACATTTCTTAAAAGATTTAAAAGCAAAGGAACATTTACTTTGGCTTTACCAGCTATGTTTTAAAACCTTTTAAGGATGCTTTAAACAAAGTCAATGTGCAAAACCAGTTGGGCAAAAAAATGACTTAAAAAAAAGCTGATGTTAACGGGAGGATCTGATGATGGCGAAGTCCAGCAACTGAAGTAAATATAGCTCAGACGGCTCAGACTCAGGACTGAGATCATAAGGCTTTTATTTCCACATGACAGAGAGGATGACTGACGGTGTCCGATCCAGCAAATGAAAGCCATCTGTATCCACTGCTTGTGCATGAGTAACCAAGAGAGGGATCGGGAGAGAATCAGAGAGGAGAGCAGGGAGGAGGGAGATGGATGCCAGTAAGATCAGAGTTTCATTGAGCTCGCTGCTCTCTGGCTGCCAGAACAAACACAGTCCATCATCCGGATCAGGATAATGAACTCCACAGTGTTTGTGTATATATTTACTTTCCCGTTCATATAGAAATGCAGTGATTCCTGATGTTGTCAAAGCAGTAATCTTCAGCCAGAGTGTGTTGTTGATGTATTTTCTGTCTAGTCGTAGCTGTCATGTTTTACTGCATTTCTTAGACTTACTTGTCAGTGTAGCATCATCACCACAAGTATTCATTTCTCTGTATCTTATGCCAGTAAAGCCTGCAGAGACACACTCTATCCATCCTTTCTTTAAGACAATAAGCGTAACTACATATCGTATCGCTGTGGGGGTGTGTTTACTCAGGACTCATAAAAAACTACTGTGACTATCAGGATATTCAGAGGTCACATTTTCCTACACAATCCTTTTTCACCAGTCAGCTGTTACAGAACCACTTCTTGGTGCGTAATCCAGACATATTACATCTTCAGCTGTTATGTTGTGATAAAACATCTTCAAGAATACCTGCCCGTCATACCTTCTAAGTATCAGTTGGGTATGAAGGTACGGCAGCCGCCACACCTTGGCTTCAAGGGAAAATGTAAATGTTTGTTTTTTAAATACATTCATGGAATTACTCTGTGTCCATTTGTATTGATTATTCTATTACATATAGAATAACTACAAATGCAAATCAGAACAACATGATCGATTTCACTAGTTATTATACACTGCAAAAACTCAAAATCTTAACAAGAATATTTGTCTTATTTCTAGTTAAAATGTCTAATTTTTAGTCAAAAAAAATCTCAGTACATTTAAGACAAGACTCAAAAACATCCATTTTCACCTGTTTCAAGTAAATTTTCACTTAAAATAAGTGGAAAAATCTGCCAGTGGAACAAGATTTTTTTGCTTGTAATGAGAAGATAAATCTTGTTCCACTGGCAGATTTTTCTACTTATTTCAAGTGAAAATTTACTTGAAACAGGTGAAAATGGTCAAATAAGTTATTTTTCTGGTGATGAATCTTGTTTTAAGTGTACTGAGATTTTTTGACTAAAAATGAGACATTTTAACTAGAAATAAGACAAATATACCTGGTAAGATTTTGCAGCGAGCGAGACTGCATTTGAAAAAGTTCCAATTTTCTTAACCACACAGATAAGCTACATAGATTAATATTTGCTGGACGTGTTGATCGATACTCTAGTTAAGTTCTGTGACTCGTAATCTTGCCATACCTTAGCTTTGACTGAATTGACGCCACTGGTATCAGAGAGAGAAGATGGCACGAAATCTGTTTACTAGAGACACAAGCTAAGAAGTAAGTACATTTAAATTCAGTGTCTCTGACCTCAAACACTGTCGGAGGATGTAATAAAATCATTTTAGGTATCTGAAAAATATAGCTTGAAACTGAAATGAGTGCACATCGATAAATGTACAATTTCATATCTCACAGTATTAAGTTCCTTTTTCTTTCAACCTGGTTTTTGATTAACTTGTTTGTGGACCCAGTTGTTGTCTCGTAGCACCCACGAGGCGACACCCAGCTTGCTAAACTTTTGTTCTGCTAATTGTACCGACCCATGAGCGTTCAGGGACGAAGCTCTGCTGAGCGGCAACTTTCACCCACGGCTGAAGATGCTACATGGGCTCAGCAGAGCTTTGTCAGGAGGAACAGCAACAACCCTCCAGGGTCGACCTGGACCCGTTCAGACAGGCTAACTTTAACCTCCGAAAGTCGTGTCCTATTAATGTGGAGCAATCTAGAGGCTTGAGAGCTTCGAATGGGATTCAGAAAAGTTAAGAATGACATCACAAGAGTTTTTTTCAGGTCTCCAGCCCATGTTATCACACCTTATATTATATTATATTATATTATATTATATTATAGCCATATTATACAAGGTAAAAGATATGTTGAACCAGCGTGCTTTATATATTTTGTATTGCACTATGTTTATTCCCTACATTACATAGTGTTTAGAAATATGGGGGAGTGCATATTTTACCCATACTAAACCGATCTTTATTCTTCAAAAAAGAGCGGTAAGGATTATCACAAAATCAAATTATAGAGAACCATCAAATGAACTATTTATTAAATTAAGGGCATTTAAATTCATGGATTTAGTGGAATACAAAATAGCATTGATAATGTAAGTGTTCAACAGATTGTTACCTAGTAAAATTGTAAGCATGTTTAAAATAAGAGTAAGTAGATATGAGCTTCGAAGGAAACGTATGATTGAAAAACCAAAGTCTAGGACTAAAATTAAAGATCAATGTTTTACTGTAAGGGGTGTAAATATATGGAATGCACTTGCTGAAAAATTGAAGATGTGTCAGTCGATTCATGCATTCAAACGTTTGTTTAAGTTTAATGTGTTTGAAAAATATGAGGGATCCAGTAGATGATACTATTACGGAATTATGTTCGGGATTGTGTAAACAATATGATTTATTTTTTGTACTATGTTTTGTATGTTTGATCTGAATAAGTTGATCATGTGAGAAGGGTAGGTGTAAATAAGCAATAGCTTC
Organism: Cololabis saira; assembly: GCF_033807715.1. Lineage (NCBI taxonomy): Eukaryota > Metazoa > Chordata > Actinopteri > Beloniformes > Belonidae > Cololabis > Cololabis saira. The sequence continues at coordinate 30,590,091 of NC_084608.1, forward strand.
AGCCTATTCCTTTTCGGTTAGGTCTCTCTTTTTTTTTTTTTTTTTGTGAACTAATGCTTTCAGTTGGTGTCTACATTAAGAATGACCTGACCGAAATAAATATATTTTCATTCATTCATTCATTATACTTAATTTCTATTGTCTTCTACTTGTTCAATGGCTCAGCTCACTATCTGGGAAGTTGTGGTGGTCTGGTGGTTAGGGGGGTGGGCTCGGGTTTGGAAGACCCAGATTCAGGTCCCAGGTTGACCACGGTGGTCTGAAGAAGAGCAAAATGCACTCGAAACGTTACCACGTATTGATGTGCTAAATAAATCTGCACTAGGGAGCAAAAGGGTGCGGTCTCCTCTCTTGTTTTTTCTGACCACGGTGGTGAACCACTAGGCCCTGGAGCTAACTGGAGCTAACTGCCCTGATTGCTCCCCAGACACTGGAAAAATGGCAGCCCGGTGAAACTACTGACGGTGACTAATTTCAGTGTGTTTTGTGAGATACAGGACTGTCTCAGAAAATTAGAATATTGTGATAAAGTCCTTTATTTTCTGTAAAAAATGTCATACATTCTGGATTCATTACAAATCAACTGAAATATTGCAAGCCTTTTATTATTTTAATATTGCTGATCATGGTTTACAGCTTAAGAAAACTCAAATATCCTATCTCAAAAAATTAGAATATTCTGGGAATCTTAATCTTAAACTGTAAGCCATAATCATCCATCCATCCATTATCTTACCCGCTTTATCCCTTGCGGGGTCACGGGGGTCTGCTGGAGCCTATCCCAGCTCATTTCAGGTGAGAGGCAGGGGTTACACCCTGGACAGGTCACCAGTCCATCACAGGGCCACATATAAACACACAAACCATGCTCACAACCACACTCACACCTACGGGCAATTTAGAATCACCAATTAACCTAGCGTGCATGTTTTTGGACTGTGGGAGGAAGCCGGAGTACCCGGAGAGAACCCACGCAAGCACGGGGAGAACATGCAAACTCCACACAGAAAGGCCCCTGCCGGGCCTGGGAGTCGAACCGGGGACCTTCTTGCTGTGAGGCAACAGTGCTAACCACTAAGCCACCGTGCTGCCCTAATAATCCTAATAATCCTAATAATAAAGCCATAATCAGCAATATTAAAATAACAAAAGGCTTGCAATATTTCACTTGATTTGTAATGAATCCAGAATGTATGACATTTTTGTTTTTTTTAATTGCATTACAGAAAATAAAGAAGTTTATCACAATATTAAAATTTTCTGAGATACCGACAAATAAATATTATTATTTGAGGATATAAGACAGAAAGACATTTCATTTCAATGTCAGCATGAATTCCAGCCTTTATATAAAATGCTTTTATCAGTAGAAACTTAAGCCAACTTAGATCATTGATGGGTGATGCTGCTTTCATTCACTTTTTATAGCTTTTATGGTTAATTTAGCTTTAAAGTTGTGTTTTTTTTTACCTTGTCTGTACACATATTAATGGTTGATACCATGCCGGTAAAAACCTAAGGCATAAATATGTGCATTATTATTGTTATTTAAAATTTACATAATTGCTACATTTTTGTTTTTTTCCATCATGTCCATTTTTATTATTCTATTTGTGTTAATTCCACCTCTCCATGTCTTGTCATCAGTGCATGAGGAGGAACCCCTGCGTAGCTGCAGGATCGGCGGCGGCTCACCGAGCTGCAGCTCCTGGTTGGTTTCACACAGAATCCAGTCCACGTTACGATCGCAGTGAGTTTTCTCAAACAGGTTGTCCAGGACGTCCCTGACCGTTTGCCTCTCATCCACCATCAGCGTCTTCGAGCTGCCGTCGTTCAATAGAAACTTCACCACCAACTGCCACAAAAAAACAACAATTTCATTTCATTTTTTAATCTTCTTAATCAAATAGAAATTAACATTTTTTTTCAGCAAATAAAGTTTGTGAAGTTAAAAAAATGTGAAGCTGCAGTTTCAGCCTGAACCTGAAGTTTAATTAAATTTTCTGAGAATTTAAACAAGTACTCTAAACTGATAGTTCTAAAATCTTAAGAGGGTTTCTGGTGTACTTCCGTGTGGGCAATTTGTTCTTCTTTCTTTTTATCTTGGTACAGAAGTTAGATGTTTCCCTTAAGCAAGGCTTCCTTGGCTTAGCGTTACAACATAGGAAGCAGTATTTTCTCATCCAACCCGCAGACAAAAAGCAGAATGTTTAAAGAAAGAAAATTGCTAAATATGATATGATACCTTCTCTGTGATGAATTGAACTTGTGGAAGCAACAAATGGCCAGCGTTAGACATGGAATCCAGTTTTTAAGCACAGGCAGCTTTTTCCAGTTTAAAATCAGGCTCTGCACACTGAAAAAACCTCTCTGCTTTCTAATGCTAGCTTTAATCGAGTTGGAGCACCGCTCCTCTGTCTCTCCCTTCTGGTTTTGAACTAATTTCTTCTCCACTGTCTGTGAAGACTCTTTGCTCCTGACCCAGAGAGCTGGATGTGATTCCCTTTTACTCTGGTGTGCAGTCACAGTTATTATCAAACAGAAACAAATCCAGCTTTGAAATGCTTATGATTTTCCCAGAAATAAAGTCTGCCAGTTGTTGGACAGTTTTCTTCCATAAAATGTGGGTTTCATTGATTACTTTTCATTGATACTGAAAACAAGGCCAGAAACCAATGCAGGATAAGGGCTGGATGAGAGTAGCCATCCATTACTGTGATTGATGGCCCCTTCTAAAGGAAAGAAAGGACAGAGTCCTGCTATGTTTGAACATGAGTCTTTAACAGTAGCATGTTTATCAGGTTATATCTTGAAATCTTTAGTTTGATTGATTGAATTTATTCATTTAAAACAGGGACAATGCACAAAAAAAACATTAATCTTGTAAAACAAAAAGAGATGCTTTGAGCCAGGTTATAGCAACAATTGCTAATTTCCGCCTGTAGTCCCTGGGCAGGTAAAGTGCTAAACAGATACAATATTAAAATTAATTGAAATAAGACATAATAACCATAATATTTAAAAATTTGACAGAATGCACTAATAAATAAAAGCACGGAAACAAGAGCGCCAAATCATAAAGTGCACAATAGAGACCAACAGCACATACACTCTCTCTCACTCTCATCACACATTCAAACACATACACATACAATACACAGATAACAATCATCCTCATCCTCAACCACACTCATAACCAGACACATACACACACTCACATAATACTCAACAATGTGTGCAAACTTGCTTACTTAGTAACCAGAGCTTTGACAAGCATGAGAATGTGTGAGGATTTGTACATAGTCCTGCCCACTCGGATCTCAGTGTTTGCTTGTCTTACCTTTTTCACTTTGGCTTCCTTAAGCTTCTCAAGTGCAAGCTTGATTTTCTCTGCCTTTATCTGTGCCTCGATTTCCTCCTGAAGGGAACAAACAGCAGTAGATATTATGATGACACAAGTCAACCAGCAGATGTTCATCGTCTGCCACTTCTTCAAATCTTGGCACGGATGTCAGTTTGTTAAAGCTGGACAAGCTCAAAACAGTACAGTATATTGACTTTAGTGTTAATGAACTGCACATTATCTTTGATAGTCTTTTAAAGTAACATCGCAGAGTTTAATCAACCCTAGGTCTATTATTAGAGAAGGAGTAAATGTTTGTTATGAACTAAAATGATGGGCCGAAAGCAGTTTTGAGTTATAAAGGAATATATGTTTACCAATGGAGCTATGTCAGAATAAATTGTTATTTTAAACCTATAACAAGACTAAAAGACGTCATTCCACTTAAGTGATAGTGTGGATAGGGTCATCTGAGACAAACGGGTCATTTTAACTTTGCAGGTGTGCAGAAAGTGTACAACAAGGACTCTGCATAGGTGTCTCCTTCTGTTTACCGTCACCTTGTTATCAGTCAAACTCCTGTAAACAGGAACATAGTTCATAGCTATTGCTTGTAGCATTTGCTTTTATTGTGATTGATATCTAAGTACTGAAGTAGGTCTATGGAAGCAGAGGCTGCAAACTCTCCTCATTTGCAGCATTTTACTATTATTATTACCTTTTCATACATTTTCGTGTATATTTTGTTAAAATCGTTGAGCGTGTGTATGTTTGTTGCTGTACAAGGGAATTTCTCCTCTGGGGGATCAATAAAGTTTATTCTATTCTATTCTTCTATTCTATTACATGGAATGAGTTTTAAAATAGCAATGTATTCGAGCATAGGTCAGTATGGCAATGAATGTTAGCCTGCATGCTAATATTAATTGCCATTTTGCTGCAAATGTATATTCCACTGTAATTGGGGAAAAAAAAGTTTATACTCCTTACCATCTAATAAAAGCCTGACTGATTTCACTCTTAGAGAAATAATATATGCATGGGATTTTGCTTTGTTTTAGGCTACAAATAGCTGGTTATCTTAGCTTTGCACGTGCTGCAGTCACAAATGGATATAAAGGGAAGCTACAATGACTTTTCTTGTTTTGTATCATGTAATACTACAACAATATTTATTAATATTAAAGACAGCGGACTTCTAGATGTCACATTAGACGATATGTGAAACATAACAGAAAGCTAGCCCCCTCCCCTTCCGTCGCTCTTGAGAAAATGCACCTTACTTCTACTGGTATATTTTCAACTTTTTTCTCCACATTTTGACTTTTTTCTCCACATTTTGACTTTTTTCTCAACATTTTGACTTTTTTCTTCACATTTTGACTTTTTTTCTTCACATTTTGACTTTTTTTCTCCACATTTTGACTTTTTTCTCGACATTTCAACTTTTTTTCTCCACATTTTGACTTTTTTTCTCCACATTTTGGCTTTTTTCTCAACATTTTTCTCCAGATCCAGCTGGTGTGAGTCCATTTCTGTGAATGAAGGGCATCTTATTTTTTCCTGGAGGTGTTATGTTTGGTTTACATTTAATTTCCTCCACTGATGGAGGGATATCCAAGGACGGTCCGCTGAGCTGGAAGGGGTCAGTATTTTCTTTAAAACTTACACAGTGGGATATAAAAGTCCTGTCCACAGCTTCAGTGAACTTGTGCATGTCTATCTAACAATGACGTATTCTCTGCCTCGGCACAGCTGGTGTTTTTACCTCAAGACGATGAGGTCAGAAGCTCTGCTAAAGCAATAGGCTCCTGTCTGGACACCCTCTCCCAAAACCAGCACGTTTCACCTCCTCTCGCTCCATTGATCCTGTTACACTTTTCTCATGGCGTTTGATCTGTTCCAGACAAACCCTGGGCAGTTCGGCCTCACAGGTTTGTGTAACTGTAACAGATGCTTTCATCGTGGAACAGCTTTTCTATGGTCTCGCTGGTGCAACGTGTAGAAAAGAAATGACACTCTTTTGAGTTTTAGAAAGACAAAGATGAGTTGCTGATTTAGAAGCTAAGAAGTGATAGATTTGTTGTAAAAAAGCTTTGTGATGTATGGTTTAGAAAGTCTTTACATAAAGTCGAGGCACTGAATTAGAAAACCAAAGTTTGTGATCAAAGTTTCTGGTTTTCTTTGCTTCTATTCTGTTGATTAAAACTCACTTCATAAATGTTGACAGTAGTTCAGAACCGAGAAAGTCACTGCCTTTCTTTTCTAAAAGGACTCACCATTGTGGGTTTTGAGGACTGCGGAGGCGGCAGAGGGGAGGTGGCGGAGGAGGAGGGGGTGCTGACGTTGCTGCTGCTGCTGGGTGTTGTTGGTGAACTGGAGGATGCCGGTTCAACGCTCAGGCCCAAGGGTGGAGGCGGCAGGTCTGATGATGGCGCCTTCAGTCCTTGTCTCTCTGCTGCTAGTTTCTCTTCCGTGGCACTGAGATCCGCCACCAGATCAGCCATGAGCGCATCCAAGTCATTGTCCTCCAGTTCATTTAGTGACTCTGGTGAAGAAAGGCCACTTTGTTAAGATATACTCATCCAAGTGTTTTTAAGTGGTTAAAAATATTTAGTATTATCCTTCAATCAAAATAGATATCCATGCATCACAGACTAATTGTTATCAAATAATGCAAAAACAAAGTAAAAATGTTTATCTTCCTTTTTTTAAGGTTGGTCGTGCTTGATTTCTTTATATTACATTACATTTTTTTTAATCACAATTTGGCAACTCAAACATTATTTTTTTCTTCTATTATAAATCATTATGAAATGATTGACAAAACAATTTAAATATATAATTCACAATTTACAAATTCCTACCCTCGACATAATTTAAGAAACAAAAACATCTGGCTTAATTATCTTGAACATTTTTGGCTGAATCACTTGAAATTTTGCAAGCATGATAGATCCACCCAAAGTCCCTGTGCCCCCCACGATGCATATATATATATATATATATATATATATATATATATATATATATATATATATATATATATATATATATATATATATATATATATATATATATGGGAAACATACAAGTCATAACACGCAAATGAGACCATTTTAAAGTCATTAGGAGGTTTATTTTGTCACTTACGCTATGTACTTCATTAAAAGTTAATGACCATTACTTTCAAACTTAATGTTATTCTCATTAACACGTACAACACGTTTAGTGCTAATCAGCAAACCGTGCTAACAGACGCAGCTACAAGTCTGAATGTTGAATTATGCTTTGGAAAATGAGGCAATTTATTGTGTGATTAATAGTTAAGTAATGTGAAGGACAGCGTGTGTTTGCAAAGTCCCTTGATCAATATATTTGAGAGGCTATCAATACAGGAATGTGGGAAAAGATAAAAACAGTGTTAACAACTTGTTTTTTTTCCTTTATGAACTGCAGGGGGAACAGAGACTTGGACGTTAATCTTAAAGTTCCAGGAACCGGGCAGAGCAACTTCACTTCTTCACTCTATTTCTGAACTTTCTGACTGACTGAACATGATATTCTGCCCTGGCTCTTGCACAACTGGGGTGTTACACCAGAGTGTGACTTTGCAAAGGCTCAACACGCAGCTTGTCGTCCTGTTTCTAAATACAAGGGTTTAACAATCATGTTAGGTCACCGTTGAGATCAGTGAAGCCGATGGAGAAGTTGACTTCGTGGTTGGTGATGGGCGGAGGTGCAGGGGACGCTGTTTCCTGTTCGAGACTCTGCAAGGAAGAATGATGAATTAGAGGGGTGAAATTTTAAAATTTCTGTATGGAAACAACTTATCACTAAGAACATCAAAGAAACAAAGTTGTTGCTGATTATTTGCTACATGAATGTGTGTTTTATTTGCTAATTCACACCGTAAACTGAACTGATTCTGCTTTGTTGAACAATAACAGTCGGTTTTAAACTTGACAGCGAGTTTTAAAAGATGTTACATTCCTTTGTGTCACTCAGGTCAAGGCCACTTTGACATTTTGCTGATGCCAACACGACGTTAGCAGCAGAGCCTCCACCAATGGTCATAAAATTACCAAACAAATTATGGAAAACACTACGTGTGTGTGTGTTTATTTTAAGAAAAAAGGTTTTTTTTCTTAATTTACTCTGAACAACTGAAGTGAAAGAGGATGTTTACGACATACAACTCAACTTTTCCTTTCTATCTGCCTGTCTTTAGTCAAGTTAGCTTCAACCTGGTGATTTTTGTGATACCATATAAGCCAACCAAAGTAAAAAAAGTGTGTTTCATTATAAGATGAAAGAAAGAAAGAAAGAAAGAAAGAAAGAAAGAAAGAAAGAAAGAAAGAAAGAAAGAAAGAAAGAAAGAAAGAAAGAAAGAAAGAAAGAAAGAAAGAAAGAAAGAAAGAAAGAAAGAAAGAAAGAAAGAAAGGAAGGAAGGAAGGAAGGAAGGAAGGAAGGAAGGAAGGAAGGAAGGAAGGAAGGAAGGAAGGAAGGACGGACGGACGGACGGACGGACGGACGGACGGACGGACGGACGGACGGACGGACGGACGGACGGACGAAGAAAGAAAGAAAGAAAGAAAGAAAGAAAGAAAGAAAGAAAGAAAGAAAGAAAGAAAGAAAGAAAGAAGCCCTTCAAACAGTAGGAATGAATTTTGGCAATACATGTGTTGCTAGGATTTATTGTTGTCATGGCAACAGCCTAAAATCACCTGAGTGAGGAGGTCCATCTCCCCCAGCAGGTCACTGAACATGGCGTCGATGTCGTCCATCTGTGTAAAGTACAACAACACTGCGTTACATCATGTAATAAGGAAGTTTAGAAAACAACGTAACATGTAAGAACAATAGTAGAGGGTGATGAGGTTCAGTCAGTCAACTTGTAATAAAATCTTCAGATGCGTTCTCAAAGATGAAACACATCTGGGCATCAATGCTCTGATCTAAACAATCCCCATTTTTTTTAGGAAAATGTAGATATTGTGGAGAATTAACACAACTCCACCCCCGGTCCACAGAGCTGGAGCTGCAGGTGAAGCTGGGAAGAGGATTGGATTGTGAGAGCAGAGAGAACTTGGTGGAAGGCGTGTGAGAGACAAGTTTGTCTCCATCCTTCCATGGAACTATAAATGAGACGGAGTAACTGGAACGGACCGAGCTGAGGGGGGAAATTGAGCGTAAAACGCTGCTCAAGAGGCCTGCCTGAACCAGCTCCTGAGGGATCTGACAAGCTCTCACGGGAAGTTTTTTCACAGATCAGAGCCCTTACAGAGGACACGTTTGGAGCATCTGTCAGCTGCAGACCTTGAGACTGTGCAGTCTGAGTCTAATTTTGTAAGAGCTGACGGCAGATGATGCATTTTTGAGGAAGCTCCAAAAATAGTGACTTGCAACAATTTTGATGGCAAACGCACAAAACGATACTTTTTGTTTCAATGAATGAAAGATATTTGAATCTATGCACTGCTTTGACCTTACTAACAGCGGATTTGGTGATGTTTCAAAAAGTGCTCATCTCACCCCAACATATCCGGAAATACCACGAAACAAACAAAATAAATGCAGAGTAAACTGGGGGGCGGAGCTTAAAGAAGAGATTTCAACCCATGGTTTTGGCTTTAGTTCCTTTTCTATTTTGAACTCTTTAGTCTTTAGTTTGTTTTGACATGTACTTCCCTGACCCAATCCTGCCTGATCATTTGTGTCTGTGTCTCGTCGTTGCATTACTCTTTGTTTTCTGTTTGTGCCCCTTTTTCAAATGACCACTTGTGTAGCATATTTTGTTCAAATTAAAAGGACGTTGTTGAATACTCTGGCCTCAGATCTCCTGCATTCCCAATGTTTAATTTAAAAAGCAAATTTTATTTGACGCCACCCCTCACTTTTATATGTATAATTCCAGAAAGGACTAAGACCTAGCAAGATATACATCTTTATCTGAGTTAATCACGGTGTCATTCTCACATGATCCCGAAACCTTCAAATAATCGCAAAAAGCCACCCGAAGAGCCGACACAAGTACGCTGCTTCTGAAAAGCTCCCAGTGGGAAGTGAAGTCGTAGTAACAACTGAAAAAAACAGACCACAGCGCTTTTGCAGGACGTTTGCATTCAAGTTACGATCAGAATGTGGACGCAAGTGTCCCAGATCTTCTACAAATGTGTCCTGAGTGATCTGGTTTAATTCCGTCTCGAGTGTGTTCAGATCTTTATTACTGTTGGCTGGTTGTGATCAGTTTCCAAGGATGTATTTTAATTTAAAAGTGTAAACAGGATCATAGATCAGTCCTGGATGTCTGAGACCTTAGTTCTGGTTTAGTTGGTCGTAATCTCTTGAGTTGAGGAGCATCACTTACTCTGCAGTAAAAATGTCCAGGACCTCATGAAAGTGAGTTAAACTACGACGGAGGAAGCTAAGGTGAGGCCAGATATCACCTGCATAAAAATGACAAACACCACAATAATTAAAAAGCATTTGCGTTTTCTACAGAGCTATTTTTGTTTCAGATTTTTAATCTACGATTAGTGAAGCACATCCTCCGGACAGTAAAAACTCCTGGAGATGACCACTGACTACATAACTTATAAAACAATCGAATGAAGAATGAAGAGAAAAATAATGTTAGATATATGAGCTCTTTGTGGTGAGATGCAAAACTACCGCTTCACTTTGAGATGTGTGCAGAATGTGTTCCCCGAGGCGGCGTAAACTCGCAAAACATCTTCAGCACAGCAGTGTGTCAGAGCTTGTCATGTCTTGTTGCTCATAGAGAATATTATTTCACTTCAACATGTTCTGTCAGATTAAAAATAGTCAGAGTTGACCTGATTAAAGGTAACAAGAACACTAACACCTACATTTTACACACAATTTCAATTTCCTCTTGATATCTGGCTTTCACAGAATGTAATTTTGTTGAAATCACAAACTGTGACTGTGCTAGATGATTCCTAAAACTGCACACCAAAAAAATCTACGATAATGAAGTTTAAAGATAAGAAAAACTTAGTTTTAAAGAAAGTGAAGTAAATTACAGCGTAAGGTGAGTGAGGTTGCACTCTATGCAGATCAAGTTTCAGATTTGTGGAGCCTAATCCTGACATAGATGGACAAAGTTTAATATCTGCATCATCAAGGTTAATTATTTATGTATAAAGTTGGAAAATAGCTTGAGGATCCATTGTTGTAACTGAGTTTTCCCTGAAACCAGCTCGTGAAGATCCACTGCAGTCAAATGTTATGATGGTCTAGAATGTGCCGTCGAAACAGAGGTCCTATTTTCTTTTCTTACCCTGGAACATGAGTGGGTCATGCAAGCAAACTCCTCACACACTTCCATCTACAGGCATCTTTATGATGAACTCATCCCATACAGTTCATACATGAACTTATCAAAATGTGAAAATTGGGAAGTGATGTCATGCAAAGAAAATAAGGTGGTTCAGTAGTTTTAGAGCAACTTGAATTTTATTAGATAAACGTTATAAGCATCCCAATAGCTTGAGTTACAGTACCGAGGTACCATGCAAAAGTCTGAATTGCAAAAGTCTGAACGTTGTGTTTCTGTGAAAGGAATCAGTTTATGGAACAATCTGAATAAAGAAAACAAAGAATCCAAATCAAACATTACATTCAAAAGATCAATTAAAGCCTGTATGTTAAGTAAATATAATGAAATATGTTAGTTGAGTTTGATTGACATACCCATAGGGGGCGGTAATTTTATTTTATTTGAATTTTATTTTATTTTAGTTTTTTTATTCACTTAGTTGTTTTTTTATTATTATTATTTTTAATTTTTGTTATTTGTGAAGTTATTTCTTGGAAAAAGGGGCAGATCAGATAAGATTGTTCTTCTTTCTGCTCCTTTTTCATTAGCAATTCAATTTGTATTTGTATAGAATTATTTTATTTTTTGAATGAAATAAAGAATAAAATGAAATGAAAATGAATTTTTTGTGCTGTTTAAAAATGATCATGAGATTGGCTTTGATAATTGACTGATATGGCTGATGCTACTCTATGCATCAATAACGTGCACCTCTAGTGGGACAAAGTGGCATCTCAAGATGCACTGGACTGTTCTCTCTCTAGTACATTATCATCTGTGGCTCTTCTGTAAACACACATCTGCACTGCCAATATATATATATATATATATATATATATATATATATACATATACATATATATATATATATATACATATATATATATATATATATACATATATATACATATACATATATATACATATATATATATATATACATATATATATATATCCATATATATATATATATATATATACATATATACATACATACACGCACGCGCGCGCACGCACGCACGCACGCACGCACGCACACACGCACACACGCACACACACACGCACACACGCACACACACACACACACACACACACACACACACACACACACACACACGCACACACGCACACACACACACACACACACACACACACACACTTTATAGTGTAAGAAATATTATGAAGTTTTGCAGTAGAACTAACTGAGGCCAGGTTACGTGTTGGTGTGGTTATCACTTTTTGAAATATTTGGGTTTTCGTTTTAAAAACAGACCTCAGAGTGGCTTCACAGTCTAACAGCTGTTTTCAAAACCCCTCCCCTTTTGTGTAATTTGCAGCCAGCGATCTTGAAAGTTTCCTTTTAGCCCCACGCAGCTCTGAAACTCATTGGCTTAACTCCTGCAGTGTGATTCCCCTCTCAAATGATGGCATGACTAATTCCGTAGTCTTCATGTTTTCTGTGCTGCCATGGTTTTCCGTACATGAAATAATAATAATAATGATAATACTCTTTCGGAAAGTGTAGAAATGTAATCAAAAGACTCTTGTGCAAGCCCTCAGTCGCACTCTGCAGAAGACGTGTGTGACTGATCATCTTCCAGGCGGCAGTTCATGCAGCATCAATCTGATTTCAACATCTAACAGATGTGCTTATGAGGGAACTGTTTCTCAATTTTGCCAGATAGTTGAATAGAAATGATTGGTTATTGTGATTATTTTTACTCCTGGTGGAACTGATTGGAGTGTTAAAGTGTTTGTTTTGCATGTGCAGGTGTTGCTTTTTCAAACTGTTGGAGCATATGGACCCACCACCGTGTAATGGTGCACCCCGAGGAGGAAGTGGTGAGGAGTACACTTCCTGTCTCATGCAGTCTTGATGTTGTATCGGAAATTGTGTCAGCAGCTAGCTTCAAATTTATTGTTACTGCTTCCTTAATTCTCATTACAGTGTGGAAAGGAGGAGTTTGTGGCCGATGTGATATTGTACAAAAGGGTACAAGGCTATTCATTTTCTCAACCACAAGTAGTTATTGAAGAATATCTCCTTCTCATGACATTTTTATTTGCGTTATGATGCCCAGAATCAGCCCAACTCCTCTGCAACCCTCACACTAATAGAGATGTTTGTTGTCTTCTCAAAAACTTCATCTTAAAATTATCCTAAAAATAAATAAGATAAAGATTTCTCTAGGTTTTACAGTCACAGAAGGAAGAGTTTTGTCTGTCAATCAGATCAGTATGAGCTGCTGCTTTTAGAAGCCAAACGCATTAAGCAGACCGTTTCTAGACCTCATACAGGGAGTAAAGAGAGACTGGAAATATCTGCTGATGGAGGCAAAAACTGACCCAATCCTCAACAAGCTTCCTCTTCAGATAAGAGCCTGAATCCAGCCAGGCATTAATGAGATAGCAAATTAGAAACACACGTTAATATTTGTAGGTGTAATATGTACCAGTGAGAAAATAACCTGAAAAAATAGTGTTCATTTTGAAGTTGACTCATTTCTTCTGTAGCATAGTGATGGGAAAATCCCTCCATGAAGCCTGTGTGCACCCACCGACAAAAATGATGTAATGCTCAACATATCTGGCTTGAAATATCAAAGCAGATATGGATCTGGAATGGAATCAGAAAGATTTTATCACAACTCTTCATTTGAGGAATAAAAATCTAAGACTGACTGAAATAACTTCAAAGGTATATATGAGTTTTGGACTGAACTTATGTCTTGTCAACCAGAGTTTGATAAAAGAGTGAATACCAGTCTCTCGTCGAGTCATTCAGTAACCCAGTCTGACAAAACCTACATGAACTTAGCTTAGTTGATGGAAGCGGGTTCATACACTCAGCCGCAGTGACAATACAAACCAAAATATACACATTTCCATGTTGTGAGTTGTACATTTACCCTATATTGAAATAACTTTAAAGGCCACCCCTGAATCACTTTGGAAACTTATGTTACAGGGTGACGAGCCAGTTAACGAAATTGCTTAATATTACCAATTATATAAGCTCGAAGTCATCTGATGATGATGATTACTGGTCCCAAACAATCTGACACAACAAGGAATCAGTAAAACATTCAGCTATGCACTTGTTAGCTAACAGACTCTCTGACTCCCATCTCTCTGATCACGTGTTACCTAGCAACAGTGATGCTGCAGGGAGTCACTGCACCCGAGTACTGGAGCCTTGCAAAAAACATAGTTCTCTATATGCATCGGTTTCTGAGGTTGTTGTGTTTTATTTTAGATTTTGCAATTTTGCTATGTATGTAACGTGTAAATAAGAACACTTAGAAATTATTAGGACGTTTATTTCATCACTTAGGCTACGTGTGGCAACAAATGTCCAGTGAATGCTAAATTAGGCTTTCAGATGCTTTGTTAGGCTTCGTTCTGGGATGCACAAAGAAGAGAATGATATACGCCTTCACCTAACTATGGGAGTGATGGAAATGTTAGAGCAGGGGTCACCAACCCTGGTCCTCGAGGGCCGGTGTCCCTGCAGGTTTTAGATGTTTCCCTGCTTCATTGCACCATGATACAAGTGACTGTGTCATCAACAGAACTATCCAGACTTTGATGACAAGCTGGTGACGATGATTAATTAGAATCAGGTGTGTTAAAGCAGGGAAACATCTAAAACATGCAGGACACCGGCCCTCGAGGACCAGGGTTGGTGACCCCTGTGTTAGAGTATCCCTTGTAGGGTTGTGATGGATCTTATTTGGCATCAAAGACCCCCATGGAGAGTCCCCACACTCTTGATTGTGGTTAACTTGGATACATTTTAAACTGGTAATTTAAATGAGTGATTGGGGACTGAAAACTCCAAGTGGCCCTTTAAGGAGCTTCATGTTTCAGAACGTCCACGTAGCTTCATTTTCAGCTCTAGAGGTTTCTGCTTGGTCTAGACACAGCATGTGACAAAATATCTCCCTTAATCACACAAGTGATCATTGATCTAATCAGGACATATTTCCAAGATGTTGACGTCTCTCTTTAACCACCGATCAAAATTCTTGGACACAGTTTTTAATTTTAGTCAAACAAGTTTCTTCAAAGACGATAATTGTATGACAGATGTGTCATTAGATGTGACAGTTCCTCACTAAATCTCAGGTATGTGTAAGAATTGTTTACCTGTAAGTCAGGCTTCAGCTAAGTCAACAGCTGTTTCACCAAAGCGTTTACAATAACTTAAAGAAACTGCTGCTCTCACTCGGATCACATATCTGAGGCTTAAGCAGATGTGTTTACAGACCTCGACAAGCCCTGTTGCACCGAAGGCAAATAAGGGAGAAACAAAGCGCTGAAGGGCATAAAAATCTGCACTGACGTGTAACCAACAACTCTTATCTCACATCGCTGAAGCAGGTTTGAAAACGTTAACACACCAGAGCTACATTTTTTTTTTAAGACACAAAATCCCTCCTGCTCATGAGTCATGGACCTTCTGTTCGATGACTAAAGTGTTGCTTGACAACAGTCAAAAACAGAATAACTAAAGGTTTTTCTCCTTCTTACTAGAGGATGCCAATCATTTTTACAGCTTCAGTATTTGTACAATTAAATCTCACAATC